>NC_056730.1:1142260288-1142510288 GCF_019279795.1 Protopterus annectens
AAAGCTAGTTGCTCATCAAAGAGCAGGCCAAGATGCCTTTGCTACTTGGCAAGTGGAAGAGGAGAGCCTAATGGGTCAGTATGAGTGATGGCATGTGTATTTTGGAGCTTGATTGAGTACCAAAAAGCATTACCAATAATTTCTGAGTAATCACACTGAGTGTATTGGTTAAAAGTAAATTAATTAATTCCAGATGGAAGAGAGGTCATTGAGTAGTTCTGTTTGGAGTGAGGCAGGATTTTTGTTGCGTCTGGTTAGAACAATGTCATCAGCATATTATATGCAATTTGATGTGGTAGGTCCCAAAGAAGATCATTAATGAAGAGGAAAAAGAGAAGAGGACCTAGAAAGAACCACAGGGGACTCCCTTGCTGGTTGTACCTGAAATAAAAATATTATTAGGTCCAAGCAGAGAGAAGGTAGAGTCAGGGTAAAAATATCATCACTCATTTTTTAAGCAGTAATGAGTAAATGACAGTATAAAAGGCTTTTTTTTAAGATCAAGCAACACTGCACCTGTAATTTTACTTTGTTCCATATTGCAGTATATATTTTCAGTGAGCAAATAGATGGCAGTGATGGTACTGTACTTGGAACAAAGCCAGTACTGTCTATTAATTGAGAATGTCACCTCATTTATTTATTGTTTATTTATTTGACATATAGTCCGACTGAGCTGTTACCCTTTTTCAGCAGAGGCCTGGGGAGAAAAGCTCCATAATTATACATGCAAAGATAGTAATAATAATTATAATAAAATGAAAAGTAGACGACAATAACTAGAATCATAAAGCCATAGATTACAAAACAAGAATGTACAATCTCTTGAGACCCAAGTTATGTAAAAGCAGTGGCTTGTACAGGGTGGATTTGAATGAGCAAATCATGTAGTTAGTCACAGACATTTACAAGATAGTAACATTAATCACATCAGAAGTACAGTTTTGGATAATTGGTATATGAAGGTAGTAAATGAAGTTTACTAAGAGCATTTATCAAGAATGTACAATTTCAGTGCTTTATATGCAATAAAAAAGTGTTAGTGTATTTAAATTTAGCAGTCAGAGTGAAAAAGTAGGCATGAGGGCAGTTTTCCAGAGAGACTGTGATTGGTGAATAAGGATACGATCAGGGAGGATATTTAAAGCTAAATTGTAATAAGTTAGCAACTATATCACGTGAGCTAAAAAAAAACTTATATCACTTGCAAATTTGTGTCAACAACAAAAAAGAGGTTGTTAATAAAATATTAATTGCACTATGGGCACATAGACTATTTGCTTCCAAGTCAAATGTCAAGATTTAACAATTATTCCAAAAACCTAGAGATACTATGTAACATTATTTTTAAAGGACTTATTAGACTTTCAACATAATATTTAGGGTAAGATTCATAAAGAACAGCTGTGAAGAGGAAGACTGTGGCAAAACATTTATTTTAATGTAATTATGAAAACTAGTGATTTAGAGACACATTAGCCACAATAAAGAAAGACCTCATTGCTGCTAATTTGGGTGTCCGAACTGTTCAATGATTACCATAAGACTTAAGAACCACTTTGCTGCAGTAATTGCCATAGTCATCTCATACATTCTGTTGGCACAAGCACCCCCTATTCACTTCAGCACATACACACATTCAAATACACTTGTGCATGCTCGTGCTCGCACACACACACCCACACACACACACACACACACACACACACACACACAGATATTAACACCCTCACCCACAGACACTCATACATCAAACACCCTTCATCTGACTGCAGTAATAAACACATTCACCCATTCAGCCATATACATATATGAACACAGACATACACAGACACATACACACACACACACACACACACACACACACACACACACACACACACACACACACACACACACTCCCATTTACAGATATTAACACACCCCTACACACAGAAAGTCACCATACATCTAACACCCCTCACTTCATTGCTGTAATACACACACCTAGTCTATGTATCCCCTGACTAACCACCCTAAGCTGCAATCATCCAGGCACACACGCACACACACACACACACACACACACACACACACACACACACACACACACACACACACACACACGCTCACACACGCTCACACACTCACACACACATGCACACACATTCACCTGACACTACTCACATCTGCAAACACAAACATATGCTACCACACACACACATGCACACACACACACACACACACACACACACACACACACACACACACACACACACACACACACACACACACACACACACACACACACACACACACACACACACACACACAAACACGCTTACCTTTCTGCTAAACTCCGTGGCACATACCTCTAACATTATCTCTCCCACTTAAAGTAATGGGTGAACATGAACTTTTGACCCTGTTAATTAATGTGGATAATGGTGTTGGACACTGCTGAGCAGTAATGTAATTCATGTAGCTGTTTAAAATGCTTACTGCAGGCATTTCTAGGGGAGAGCACATGACCTTTTATGATATGTTGTACCCCTGGAAGGCCTCATTTACATTTACAGTAAGCCAGAGAGACAGCCACAATGATGCTTCTACAGACTGCATAGATGCACAGTGGTAGGGCTGTCTCTACATCAGGAATGGCTGTTGCCAGCATGAATGCATGAATCCCTATTTACTGTTAGTGATAACCTTTTTCAATCCCAATTTTAGCATCATATAAAATTAAGCAAAATATGGATGTATACTATCACTTGGTCATTGTAAATATATCCCTCCCCCTGTCTTCTTCTTTTATTACTAATTCTGCTTCTTGTAATTGCTGTAGCACTATCCATTCATGTTTCTTCAAGCTGAATGTCTCTTTACTATGTTTTTTAAACAAGCTCTCTTCAGTCTTAATTTCCATAATAAATTCCTTTATGGAATGAATTCATTACATGATTAAAGAAAACAGTGAAAGTGGCCTTGCTTACAAGAAGTACAGTTGTGTAAAATCTTACCGTAATGGTAGATGTCCTAGCCTTCACTGCTGCAGTATTCATTAAAAATGGCATTCCCTGCCATGAAGCCCACCATTCGGCCAGTTTTCCAAAGTCTACCATTGCTTTAAGGTACGCTGAATGTCACCTACACACTCCTTGCGCAACATAGGACATTCAGGTGTACCATCCTCAGAACTGATTGCCCCAGTAGGACCAGCAGTCCAAGGAAACCAAGGAGAACCTGCGCATCCAGGAAGAAAAAAGGACTAGGAGAATGGAGAGAGGGAGTGAATACTGCAGCAGTGAAGGCAAGGCATCAACCGTTATGGTAATATTTTATAAAATTGTACTATGTCCTTAAATTCACTGCTGCAGTATTCAGTACAAATGGGAGAATGCCAAAGCTCAAGAAGAAACTTGGGGGGAGGAAGCAGCAGCAAGGCCCTCTATGAAGCCATGAAGAATGGCATTAGCAAAACCAGCTCTAGCTCTGGTGATACCATCCAACTGGTAATGTTTGGTAAAGGTATGCACAGAAGTCCAGATAGCAGCTTCAAGAATAGAAATAGTGTCTAAGCCTTTGAAAAAGCAGCAGAAGAAGCCAAAGCTCTAGTAGAATGAGCCTTTACAGAAGAAGGAAGGCTCTTGCCATGAAAAGTGTAACAAAAGGAAATAGTCTTTGAAATCCAAGTGGAAACAGTTTGCTTGGAAACAGCCAGACCTAAAGACCTAGGATGAAATGAAACAATCTACTGGTCAGATTTTCTGATAGCTTTAGTTTTATCCAAATAAAATCTGAGCTGTCTATGCACACCTAAAGTATATAACATCCCTGTCAGATTCTGGAGAGGGGAAAAAAGTAGGCAAATTAATAGACTGATTAAGTAACAACTATTCATTAACCACCGTGGGCATGAAAGAAGGATTAGTATGCAAGGGCACCCTGTCCTCATGAAATATCAAAAAAGGGGGACAAGCCATAAGGGCTTGCAACTCAGACACCCATATGGCAGATGTAAGAGCTAACAAAAGGACTGTCTTCCAAAAACAATGTTGCAAGGAAAATGAAGCAGCAGGCACAAAAGGAGCCTGAGTCAATTTTTCCAGAAGGAAATTAAGATCCCAGGGAGGAGGAACAGTCTTCCTGGGAGGTCTAATATTAAGGATGCCTTTAAGAAATTGCTTAGCCTCAAATGTAGAAGCTAACAGGAAAGTTAAAAGCAGACAAGCACAAAGAGTTGATAAATGGCCCTTAATAGAATAATAGGCCAAAGCAGCATTGAGCAACTCACAAAAATAAGAGAGAACCAAAGGAACATCCACAAATAGTGGGTCCAGGTCACGAGAAAGACACCAAATAGAAAACCTCTTCCATTTAGACAAGTAGGATTTCCTAGCAGTAGCTTCCCTGACCTCCTGCAGGGCCTACAGCACATCCAAAGAAAAAAGGTGTCTATGAGGAATCAAAACCCTATCACCTATAGTGTCAGTTGAAGCGTGGACAGCTGGGGGTGGATGAGAGACCCCTTGTCTTGTGTGAGGAGAACCACCCTGTGAGGTAACTTGTGATGAGTGCCCTTGGCTAGATGCAGAAGTAGAGGGAACCAGTGCTGTTGCTGCCAAAAGAGTCACTAACAGCATTTTGGGAGCTTCCCGTTGACTCTTGAACAGGACTCTTGGAATGAGAGGAAGGGGAGGGAATGCATAAAGAAACATCCCTTTCCAAGAAAATGAGAGGGCATCCACCTTCCATACCAGAGGACATGGGACTCTGGCACAAAACAGAGGAAGATGTCTGTTTAGTGGGGAGGCACTGGTAAACAATGTCCATTAACACATCCCTGTGAAGCTTCCATTTGAGGGATTGAGTGAAGGACCTGCTCAGATTGCCTGCCACAATGTTCTGATCTGAAGGAATATAAACTGCCTGAAGAGTCACTTGATACTGTATAGCCAGATCCCATACCAGAAGTGCCAGCAGGTAAAGATGGTAGGATCTTGTACCCCCCTGTTTGTTGATATACCACATAACTGTGGTATTGTCTGCAAATATGGAAAGAGCCCCTGGAGAGAAGAGAGGATGAAAGGCCTGAAGAACCAGCATAAGAGTTCTCATCTCTTTGAGGTTGATGTGTTCCATCTACTAATGAGGTGACCACACTCCCTGAACCTCAGGGAGCCAACCATTGCTCCCTATCCCACATCTGAAGCATCTGTGAACAGACCCTGAGAAGGAAGAGGAGGTTGAAATGGGAGCCCTAGATTCAGAGACAACTGCTGAATCCACCACATAAGTTCTTTCTTGAGACACAGGAGAAGAGAAACTGGAAAGTCTAGAGGATGCACATGCTGAAACCACACCAACTTCAAAAACCACTAGAGCTTCTTCATGTGGAGTTTGGCCAGAAGGAGCATTGGCATCATGGAAGCCATGAACTGCAAAGCTCTCAGAAACTCCCTAGCTGTAATGAAGGCCAGGGGAAGAAGAGTTTGAAAGAAAGTAATGAGAGTTAAGGCCTTTGGAGGAGGCAGGGATGCCAGCATTGGCACCATTTGAATCCTGCAACCCAGAAAGACATGACCCTGAGAAGGAATCAGGGAAGACTTTTTGAAGTTTATTGTGAATCCCAGGCTCTGAAGAAGAGAAATGGTAAAATGAAGATTTTGCAAAAGGCCCTCTGGAGAGGAACCCTGAATCAGCAGGTCATCCAAATAAGGAAAGATTTGGATCCCTTGAAGCCTGCAAAAATTAATCACAGGAGCAAGACATTTGGTAACCTTGGGGCAGTAGAAAGGCCAAAGGGCAAACCACAGAACTGAAAATGCCAGGAAACAACAGAGAAATGCAAAAATCACTTGAAAAGAGGATGGATCAAAATATGGAGATAAGCATCCTTGAGATCCAGAGACACAAGAAAGGCCTGAGAGAGCAAGTGAGGAAAAAAGGACTGAAGGGACAACATCTGAAAGGAAGGCATCTTCAGAAAGTTATGTAGGTGAGAGATGTCTTGAATAGGTCTCCAAGTATCTTCTTTTCTAGGCACTAGAAACATTCTTGAATAAAACCATTTCCCCCTTTGGGACACAGGCACCTCTTGAATAGTACCCTGAGACAAGAGGTCTCAAAGAACCTCTGGGAAAAAAGGAAGTTGTTCCTGAGGAGGCTGAGGAATGCCCATAAAAGGAGGGTGGTTATCGAGACCATGAAGTATCCCTGCCAAATGATTGAAAGAACCCAATAATCCCGGGTGATTTGGAGCCAAACAGGAAGAGAAAGGTGAAGAGAAAGAGGAAGGTGGCTGGGAACAGCTGGCTAGTCAGACAGTACCTGGCTTGTCAGAAAAGGAAGGCTTAAGGATCCCCTGTAGTCTAAGTGCCCTTAGCAGGAGGAGACTGTTTACCACCTTTTTATCTTTAGAAAGAGGATGAGATTGCCTATGAACAAAGGCTAACTTAGAAGGGTAGTTTCACTGAAATGTAGGCACAGGAGAAACAAAGACATGTTTAAGCTCATGTAAAGCCTTCTCCTTGTCCTGAAGAAACTTAAATAAAATAGCATTTACTTCCCCAAACAAAAGTTTATTATCTAGAGGAGCATCCATTAACTTAGCCTTAATATCATTGGGTAAAGGCTGAAGCCTAACCCATGGCTACATCCTCAGAAGTGAACCAAAAGCAGCAGCCCTAGAAGAGGCATCTGCTGCATCATAACTACATTTGATAGAATGGTGAACTACTTGAGAGGAAGACCCTAGCAAGGAAAGAGCAGAAGATTTCCTCTCAAAGTCTGGATGATCAGTGAAAAGCTGACAAGCCTAAGAAAGAAGAGCCAACACATATCTAGAGATATGGATCTGATAATTAATAGCCCTAAATGCTAGAGTAGTCAAAGTATAAACCTTCTTACCTAGCCTATCCATGGTTATATTGTCCTTGTCAGAAGGCAATAACTTGGATGAAGGAAGCAATGGAGTTGGCTTATCAGAGGCTACAGACACCACAGAGGGGTCAGCAGCAGGACATTTAAACAAAAAGGAACAGTCCTCAGGCACCCTATAAAACCTATCAGACTTCTTGGGAGCAGGAGGTAGAGAATCTGGTGTTTTAGAGGCATTGAAAAAAAATCCAATAAAGCAGCCAAGACAGGAGGAATAGCTGCAGGTTTAGGAGATTCCATATGCAATAACTCATAATACCTCTTATGGATATCCAAAACCTGGGCACAATCCCACTTAAAAAATTCCATCATCCTAGAGACTGTGTCCCAAAAAGAAATTTCCTCAGAAGCATTATCTAGAGTATGAGTCCTGGTCCTTAGACTAGTAGTCTAAAGGAGAAGGAATCTGGATAGAATAAGCAAGGGATTCATCATTAGAATCTACCCCAGAAGAATTCAATTCTCTGGGCCTTTTAGGAGAAGAAGAGGACCAAGGAGGAGCAGAACCAAACCTCCTTGAGGAGGCCTTAATAACAGTAAAGTATTAAATAACCCCTGAGAAAAGGCCTGCCATTCACTTTGTGAATCCCTAGGACCAGAAGTAACATGATTAGTTTTCTGTTTTTTTTTAAGGGGGTTTCTGTCCTAGAATCCTGAGAAGGCCCTGACTCAGGAGGGTATTCTCCAACTGTAGTAGGAACTTTTTCCCTAAAGAGAAACTGTGGAACCCCTCTAGACCCCTCAGAAACAATCAACCATGGTTCCCTCTGAATAACCAAAACAGACACCTGCAAAGCTTCATTGGACATGCTGCCCGCCAGATTTTCATCAACCTCTAACCCAGACACAGTAGAGGAATCTGACAATACAACTAGGTGAGTCTCCAGGTTTGAAATAACCTTGGGAGAAACTCCCAGCAGAGGCTGGACAGTGGAAAATTCTGGCCTAACCTTATAAACCTTATTCTTCCCTGATAGCTGACCCTCAGGGCAGGAAGTTCCATCCATGGTATCTTTAGCAAGAAGCTTAAGACGCTGGTTCTCAAGATACAATGAAAGGGAAGAAAGCCTACTATGAAGGGTTTTAGGGACAAACGCCTGACAAATTAAACAAGACGAATGGTCATGAGCAGCACCTAGGCAAAAAAAATGATTGTGGTGGTCTTTATGGGGAATCAGTCTCACATACTGGCATTTACCCTTCCTGGATGACATAAACCCCCCAAACAGCACAAAACAATCAAAAAAAAGAACAAAAAACCAACTGTGCACTTATTTGTAATAGTGAGGACTTCAGCAAACAGAAGAAATCACCGGAATGCCAACAAACAGAAAAACAGCAAAAAACGGAGAGAGGTAACAGATCAATGGTTAAAAACAGTGTTTGGACTGGTGGCAAAAAAGTTCTGAGGATGGTACACCTGAACATCACCTTTATGCCCTACGCTACGCAAGGAGTGTGTAAGTGACGTTCAGCATACCTTAAAACAATGGTAGACTTTGGTAAACTGACCGGACAGTGGGCTTCACAGCAGAGAATCTCATTTGTAATGAATACTGCAGTGGTGAATGTAAGTACATCCAATATTACATTCTATCAATTCATAATCAGATGCATCAAGCAAATTGCCTTGTTTATTAGGCATTGATAAATCCAATGATTACTTATCCACTCTTTCATCATTATTTGTTACTTGGTCTATAGCTCTTGTAGCATAGTAATATATTAATTATCATCTCCTAACTAGTAACCAATAAGTTACTTAAACAAGATAACACAGTTGGAATAAACATTACACTATTGATTAAGACAGGCTAACAACAGTAATTTAAAGGATACTGCTCTAATTAACCACTTTGAAATTTACTGTGTTACAACCATTTACTACAGAAGCAGTGTAATAAAAATACTTAAGTTCTCAGTAGTTTCCAATGAATTGCTAATATCAGAATTGCAGACCAATTACAGTTATTTAAAGGACATTGTGCCAAATTAGTTACATTCAACTCTCCTATACTTCCACCAGTTAATAAAGAAGTAGTTCCAAAAATAAATACATTATCAATAGTTTCCAAGGAATTGCTAACAACAGAATTGTTCATCAACTGTACATTACAAGAAAGTTAAATATTACCAAGCCAATTCTCAGTTTCATGTTAAAAAACATTGATTATCATGTGTAATAGAGGCAATTGATATACTCAGTCACTTGTTTAGGTGTTTTCTTCCTCTTCCTCTCTACACAATTGTTCTTCCATTAATGGACTATCCACTTTGTGCTTACAACATTAAATTACTTCAAAATGTTAATTATTTCTCCAAGCTTCTGTAAACCCAGTTTCTGAAAGATGAGAGTTCTCTTTGCCAAGTCTTCATGACATTTTTACTTCTTCATTCACTTTTTAGGCTAGATTAACCAAATGTTGCCATAAATATTGAATATGAAATATTAGATGAAGTTTTAAAAGATTCTGGGTGGTATTCAGCAGTCATTTGCAACTTAGCCTCTCTAGACAGATATTTAAGTAAGCTAAGCATAGGTCATTTGCAATGAATGAGCATAAGCAAAGCTGTTTTTAAAAACAAACCCATTTATGGCAAAAAAAGTATGTAAACTTCAGCAGTAAGCGCTTTAGAATTAGTGTGCAAAATCCTGAGACTTCATATTACTTCATTTCTTTTCATGTGTCATAGACAAGCATGGCTAAGTGCAATAAATACAGAATCAGTTTGGCTTCCTAAGAGCAGAGGAAAGGGAATCAGGCTCCAGATATGTATTCTGAATTACATCTTTCAACTCGCTTGAAAGTTATAAGGCAAGTGGTAGACTGAGTAGTGTTTATAATTAAAATTTAAAAAAGGGGGGTTATAACGTTTTATATAGGGGTATCCTTATATGGGCACCCTGATGGTTTTATTAAAGAATAGAAAGGGGGAAATAGCAAATATTGAAAAATGGGAGACAAACAAAGAGGGGAACACAGAAGGACAAGATTGATAGGGTTTGTGCTGGAGGAGGTGGTAGATGAGTGCACCATTTCTTGTCAGGAGATAGAACCTCCTATTTTTTTAAGTGCTATTCTGTGATAAGTTAGTGTGGGTGGGCAATATGCAAGAGACTGATGGACAATGGTTAAGTGAAGTAGGACTGAGGAAGAGATGGTGAAGGAGTCTCCAGTCTGCAGGGCCTCAGACAGTTCCACTCCCAAATGGTGGTGCAATGGAGAAACCTGATGTTGTGGGGTAGGGCCTGTATTGGTGATGTGGTTAGCACCAACTGGGAGAGTGTGTTCAACATGCTGAAGAGAGGCTTCAACTGGCTAAATCCATCTGTCCACCACCTGCTCTAGTATATCCTCTACCAAGTTCCGAAGCCACCTTTCTGTGAGGACTTTCAGGCTGCCATTTGCAGGGGTGCCTGCAGGACTGGTGACACTGCCCTGCCCCTGCAAGAACATTCCCAGATGGGCGGAGGGTAAGGGCTCCCCAACCTGGGATGCACATGCTTGGGCCCCTCCAGAGGGACTTGAATCTGTAAAAAAGTAAAATAAATGGGAAAGACATAAAATAGTAAGGAGAAAGAAATTCATAATTGAAATAATAAAATGGAGAACAATTGGTGGGGGGGGGCAAAATAGAAAATACACAATAAATCCACACATCGTGTTACATGCCATTTAACTCCTTAAAACAAATTTGCAGTAGAACTAAACCTTTATTGCAGTAAAACCTGTGTACAAGAAGTGATTATGCATACCCTGGGAATACTCATTTGGGAAGTGCTCATTTATTTATTTATTTATCATTTGTTGACCAGGAAAGTCTGACTAGGTTCCACAGAGCCTGTTTTCAGCAGAGGCCCGGGGAGAAATGCTCTAGATGCATGTTTTTGGAATGTGGGAGGAAACCCACGCGATCACAGGGAGAACATGCAAACTCCACACAGAAGGCACACTAGCCGAGAATCGAACTGGAGAACCTCTTGCTGTGAGGCGACAACATTAACCGCTGCACCACTGTGCCGCTCATATACTTGTGAAGAAAGATATGAGTTGTGCTTACGTATACTTCAAATTAATTCATATGGAAAGTGCTTGTGAGTACTTGGAAGGGCAAGTCTGTTCCTCTCAAGTTCTCTACATGTTTTTCTGTCTGATATTCAATACAGTGCTAAAATGTCACATATAAATATTACATTTTAATCAGTTAAAGACAAAATAATGCAGTTTGCATGGATATATCAGTTACATTTGGTTTCAGTAATTTAATGATTCCCCTGCAGTTCTTTTAGGTACAATGTTGTAAAAATATTTATATATCTAATTCCCACTCTCTCTCTCTCTGGCCTCTCTTACTTCTACCTCTTCACTACTCCTCTCACTTCTATCCCCAAATTGATCTACTTCTTACCACCTCTCACACTTTCCTCTTCTTTCTACTTCTCTCCCAGCCTCTGTCCTCTAAACTCCCTCTCACTAAATGTCATATCCCTCCCTGTGAACATTTCCAGACTCTGAGTTCCATTCTCAACCATCTCTTCCTTGATTGTATATCATCATAGGATCATAACAGGTTACTAGGCTAATGGCCCCAGGGCCCTTACATGCCTAGCCAAGTTCAACCTATGTTCCCAAGAGTGTCTGTTCAAGCAGACACTAAAATCAGCACCTATTGCACCAGTCCAAGTGGGACACAGTTAAAACCTCAGGGGTGAGCTTCCAGTTACCCATTGAATCATCTCAATAACTACTTTTAGTTCTTTATCCTCAAAACACCTCTTCCTCAGTCCTCATCAGCTCCCAATAAAGTCAGCTGGTAAGAAAGCATATGAGACTTGTAGTTTACAGCCCTGAAAGCCAGGGTAACAGCACTATACTTTTTTCCCCACAAATCAATAGCTCTATCATATTTATCATTTGGGAAAAATTCTGGTAGGAGCTGAAACCGCTCCCTTGCTAGTATCCAGGGATGCCACATCTGGGTCAGCTAACTGGATTCTGTGCAGGTACTTATGGGCATCCTTGACTCTACAGGATTGTATTACCCACTGGATGATTCTAAAACCCCACTTTGACTGTTAAGCACCATCCCAGTAAATAAAAGGCAATAAATACAGAATCAGCTTCCTAAGAGCAGAGGAAATGGAGTCAGGCTCCAGATATGTATTCTGAATTACATCTCTTAACACGTCTAGCACTGGGTGGGGGTGGGGGGGTACAGCTAATGGCCTTCATTCTGGGAGACTCATGAAGGCCCTACATCTCTGCTGGGCTTCAAAGTACACCTTAGAATTCCACTGAAAGGGCTGGGCTGAGGCACTACCAAATATAATAATGTGTCCTGTAAATAGTTAACTGCTCTAAACAGCTTCTGTTTATTGATAATTAACAGCACTAGCTTTATTATTTACTTGTTAACATAGAGTATCCCATACTATATTTTCCCTGTAATGTAATAATTGTTACTTTTGTAAACTTTGTATGTACTTGTGTGGAGCTTGTGTTTTTTATGCACTCTTATGGAGCTTTTCTCCCCTGGCCTCCACTGAAAAAGGGCTCGGACTCCATCAGACATTCCCACACAACAAACTTCAAATAAATAAATAAATAAAAATATTTCCTGATCACCATTTAAGAAAACAGATTAAAATAGACTATTGCAGTTATACAATGATATATCTCTGAGTTGCATTTGCTGTAATGCAATGATTTCATTGCATTTGTTTAAGGTAAGTAGTGTATACTTTTTATGCACATTAAAAAAAAGTTTAATTCAGAATACTGCACTTGTGTACTGACATATATGTCAGTCTTGGCTTCAGTAATGTAATGAATGTTCTCTACTGACACAATTAATACTAATCACACACACACACACACACACATATATATATATATATATATATATATATATATATATATATAGATATATATATATATATATATATATATATATATATATATATATATATATATATATATAGATATATGGAATCCATACAGATCCCCGAATGCACTTTCAATTGAAGCAGAAATCACCGAGCATA
Source organism: Protopterus annectens (assembly GCF_019279795.1). NCBI lineage: Eukaryota > Metazoa > Chordata > Ceratodontiformes > Protopteridae > Protopterus > Protopterus annectens. Next base: position 1,142,273,253 of record NC_056730.1, read on the forward strand.
ATTAACCAAAAGTGCTGTTCACCGAAGCAGCACTTTCGGATAAGTATGCTCACTGTGCCGGTCTTACTACAGTGTAGATAAGGGAATATTCCCTTTTCCCCACTGTAGTGCGACCTCAGAGTGAGAATATTAAAGTGGGGGGTGCAGGGGGGCTTCCCTCCTGCATAGAAGTAGGTTTAATTTTTTTTTTTTTTTTTAAACATACTTTACCATAAGCAATTTTTCGGTGAAAGTGCTTTCGGTAAAGTATGTTCGGTGATAATGGATTTGGACTTTTGATCTTTCGATCAAAAGTCCTAGATCCATATATATATATATATATATATATATATATATATACATATATATATATATATATATATATATATATATATATATATATATATATATATATATATATATATATATATATATATATATATATATATATATATATATATATATATTATATAAGGCAATTATTTTTGCCTGTATTTTAAATTGTTTATAAACGTGTGTCTGTGTGTGTGTGTGTGTGTGTGTGTGTGTGTGTGTGTGTGTGTGTGTGTGTGTGTGTGTGTGTGTGTGTGTGTGTGTGTGTGTGTGTGTGTGTGTGTGTATAGATAGATAGATAGATATCGCACACATACACAAGACAATGCATTCACTGCAGTACTTGCTCAGTTCTTTTTTTTTTTTTGTGGTTTACATATGTATGACTGTATGAATTCTTATAATGAGCCAATCTTCGTTTAATACTAGTTAAAAAGAAATGAATGCAATGTGTGTGAAATGTTGTTTTCAAAATACTGTGGTGTGGATATAACATTGTGTTCAGGTAGAACTGATTTACACAGACAAATGTAGCAGTTCATGGAAGTTTGCATTTCCTTTCTTGTACATAAGTGTGTGATTTGATACTTAATGAAGAGGTAAAACAACTAGTCATTTCTCAGTAAAGTATATCCTGGTCATTCACTTGGCACAGCAACCCAAACATTGATTAGGGTGTGGTACCTGACTGAGAAGTCAGCCATGTTGTACATACACTTACTTTACATTTGAACAAACAACTGTGTTAAGCAATTGTTATACTAATATATCTGTGCCCTATGCAAACAATAATTTATTTACCAAAACTGGCTGCATGTAATCTAAATAGTTAATCAGTTTATGCAATGATGAACTAGATTAGTATGTCTAACTGCAAATTTTTTTTTTTTCAGATTTTATAAATACATGAAAACGTACTTCTTGTAATCTAGTACATATATGTATTTGATTTGCAGAGCTATATATTCAGATTATTTTTTAAGTATACATGTTACATTTTATTCAGAGCATTATGCTAAGACATAACCATCATAACTTTTTAAAACAGATAAATTTATGTATATACATATTATGTTTTCCTCTGCATTTTCATAATAGCATTACATGTAATATTTGCAGTTACTCATACCTTTTTCAGGAAATACCTCTACTTATGCACATTTGCTGTGCTTCCTTTATGTTTAATATGACCCAATAAATAGTGGCCATTAAAAAACAAAATTGTGTGCTTACTATAGAACTCTGTTCATAGGTTCATAGGTTCATAGGTTGGTACTAGGCTATCACCCCTAGGGCCTATACAAGCCTAGCCATAACAATTCCCTGGTTAGTTCTTCCCAGAAGATTTACTTCCCTGGTCCCCTGTCTAGCAGGGCGACTGACGTGATCCCTGGGGTGAATTTCCTATCTGCCATCCTATCATCAAGGTTCCTTTAGAAGAGGGCCAAAGAGGTGCTCAGCTTGACATGTATGGGGAGTCTATTTCAGAGTATGGGGAGTGTCTGGGTCAGGAACCTATGCTTCCAGCATGTTTTGTTCATTGTGATGAGCAGGCTTAGATCCCTGGAGCATATGGCTCTGAGGGATTGGGATTTCCTTAAGTGTAGCATGTCCAACAGCACTGGGTTTGACATGGCCTTGTATGTTAAGCAGAGATCACCTCTGAGTAGGCGATATGCGAGAGAGTATAGCTGGAGATTTTTTAGATGGTCAGCATAGGGCATCTGCTTTAGGCCTGTGATTCTTTTAGTGAGGTATTTCTGTAGCCTTTCCAGTTGTTGCATATGTCTTGTGAGGTACATACCAAATGGGGCATTGTACTTTAAAATGGGTCTAATGAGGGATGAGTACAGTGGGACAATGCCCTCCTTTTTTCTGGATGAAAAGCCCTTAGTGATGAGGTGTGCCACATAGAAGGATTTCCTGACTGTTGTAGCTATGTGGTTATCGAAGGTGAGACCACTGTCCACCTGTGTCCCTAAGTCCCTTATCATACTTTCGGTGTTTAGTGTACTGTCTGCCACTTATGCGGTAATTCATGTGTACATGTTTTTTCCCAAAGGGGATAACTGTACATTTCTTGGCATTGAGCTTGAGCCCATGGCTTTGGCACCAATCATCTGTTTCTGAAATGCCCTTTTGTAGAATATCCACATCATTTGGGGATTCAATAATGGCTCCCAGTTTGCTGGCCTGTACTTCAGAGTAGTTGATGCCAAACAAGAGTGGTCCCAGGACTGAACCCTGAGGTAATTCGCTTGTCACTTGTCTGGAGCTGGATTTTGAGTCAGCTACTTTTACAGTGTGGGTTCTGTCAGAAGCCACTTGGAAAACCATTGAGTGGCATAGGGATTAATGCCCAGCTTAGTAAATTTATCTATGATTCCAGAGTGCGGTATGGTGTCGAAGGCCTTGTTGAGCTCCAGATAGGCTGTGTGGACTGCCTTAAAACTCTAGAGACTGATGTGTAGAAGTCAATCAGATTGAGGAGACAAGATCAGCCCTTTACAAAACCAAATTGGGTGGAGTCCAGTGTTTGAAGGTTGCCAATGTCTTTGTTTATAAGTTCCATGATAATGCATTCCATGGCTTTGCAGTTCAGGCTCATCAGACTAATGGCACGATAGTTCATGGGACCCCTGTTGTGAAGTGGGATAACTGTAGCTGTGCGCCACTCATTGGGCATGAAGCCTGAGGTGAGGCTATGATTAAACATGACACTTAGGTGAGGTGCCAGTTCATTTTGTAGTTCATGTAGTACACAGCCCGGGATGTCATCTGGTCCCATGGATGCTGTAAGATCAAGACATGTGCACATGATACTACTTGGAGGAAAATTTATATCTGGTAGGAGTTCGGTGATCACCTGACATCCCTGACAGGTATCACCCACTGCAGCCAACAGTACCATCACCGACATAATGTTCTTCTCTCTTCTACCTGGTCTATCCACTCAGCCAGCTGGGCTGGCCTATGCTTCTGCAAATCATCATGTTGGTCATGATACTGTTGGCACATTTCACTTACATGTTGGATAAAAATTGAAATATATTGAATAATAGTTATGTATATGATTCACAATTGCTACTGCTTGCTGGTCATTGCATAAGGTTCATTTTTGGAGTATTACAGAAAGAAATGGAAACAGTTGATCTGCTGTGGCAACCCATAATGGGAGCAGCCGAAAGAAGAAGAAGAAGAAGACACTTGAAAGTCATTTATACATGCCTCAAGTAGTATTTTTGAGGGGGAACATGTAATTACTATGTGTGTTAAGTACAAGATTTATAAAATGTTCAGTTTTTCAGGTGGCAGTGTGTGACAGAAGATGTTAGATGGGCAGGGATTATACCATGTTGGGAGATACCCTTCTTCACCCTCTTAAAAGTAGAGAGACCTAGGGACCCAAGTAGACAGTGACCTCTCATTTGACACCCCAAATCATCAGGACCACGAGAGGCTAAGACTTAAACCAGCACAAAGTATAAATAAGACATGCTGGAGGTTATACTATGAAACTATGAAACTATGAAACTGTCATTCAGATGACTCCATTTACATTACAGCTGGGGACTGCTGAGGAGTTATGTGGACTATGGAGCTGTATGCAGTGCATTCATGTCAGCCTAAGTCCTTGTTTATAATCATTCAAGAGTGATACATGCCCATATGTGGCTGTACACATTTCTGTATTATTGCAATTCATAGAGATAAATGAAAAAAGACCTAATTTGCAGAAAACATGTAAATGGCCCTGAAATTACACAGACAAGTTGAACTTCACCTCATTAATTTGACAATACTCAAGTTAGATGGCAAATGTATTAGGATACCATAGACGTCTTAAAGTAAGCAAATAATAAAATATATATATATATATATATATATATATATATATATATATATATATATATATATATATATATATATATATATATATAAGAGCCAGTTAAAATATGTAGAATTAGTGATTTAAAGTTAAGAAAGGTTACTTTTGCATATATGATGTTTGTATTATGATGGCAACGAATTAATTCTGTAATTGCTGTCATTTGGAATTGGGATTTCATTACAGCAGCAGTGGAAATGATTAGCAATCACAGAGAATAATCATTACATTGGTATCATTTAGTGATTGTGCATACATGGAAGAAATGCTGTCATTTAATTGTGAAGGTTTACAGTGGTAAGGATATTTTACAGTTCGGATACATGTGTCTTTACTGGGAGATATCTGAGTGACCGTGATGAATAAACAAATGGCAGTATTATGATCACAAGACAATGGTACTGGGTGGGGGAAGGAGGAATCTGTCCAAAAAAGGATTGCTTTAATGACCCAAATTTACAGCAAGTAGTATATCGCAATTTTTCTTAACTTGACTGAGATGTCTACATAAAATGATATGGTTTGTGTTGCCTAACATTTTTATGAGGGTAGCAGCACACTTGGCCAGTGTTTTGTATTTTAAAAACTGGTTACATCTATCTGACTGTGGCCCCCTTTTTTAACATGCAGTAATGGTGAAAAATAAGGGATCAAAGCAGAGAAAGGATAACTTAGCCATGAGGAAAACTGCATCCTCAAGACAGCCGTTCATACACATGGGAAGCTTCTATTTGGTAAAGGAAGGCCCAAACAATCAGAGGACCAAAGCCTGGAATGAAGTGCTTCTCAGCATTAATACAGTAGGTGGCTGAAACTGCACATTAGCACAATGCAAGAAATGGGCAAATGATATGGTAGAATGTGCTAGAAGCAAGGCAGGTATAATGCAATTTCCCATAAAACTACATGGGGGGGGGAATCTAGCAATTATTTAATTAACACCAGATGAGGAATACCTTCTATCCATCCACGGGGTTGTTAATGGCAAAGAAAATGTTGCACTGGAATAATTAGAGGTGGTGTGGACACCAGGTATTACCAATGTGTGCAGCAGCAACATTCATCTGGACATGAAGATTAGTTTAAAAACAGTAACATATATTTATATAGAGAACTGAATGCTGACAAGGAATGATCACATTAAACACATGACAATTAACTGTTAATAGGTGAAACTTCTACACCATCATAGAATGGCAGAGAAGGTAGTGTGCATGGCAAGTGTCCTAGTCATGTCTTTATAAGCACACAGTAGTGTATGCTAGTTCATTATTAGCAATGTTTTCAAATAATTTTTTATAGTATCAGTGTCAGAAATTAAATGTTGCACTATACTAATAAATAAGAAGTGTATCAGCAGTAGAATGGGTGTAGCTGCTGCTGATGATGATGATAGCATAGTTACATTTATGAGGCAGCCTGAGGAAAGGGTCACACAGTCCCCAACTTTAATGACAGGATCTCTGACCCCACAAAATGTAAGTAACTCTACATGAAGTGACAGTGCAGTACTAAGTCATGGACATGATGACATCACACTCACTCCTGTACAGGAGGAACGACCATGCATGATTACAGCAGTATCTCCAAACCCAGGTGAATACTTTCTGCATGATGGCAGACATTCAGACAGGAAATGTGCCTTGATATTCTTTGGGCTCAGAACACTGCCACAGAGACCTAACTGGAAATGATCAGAGTCCTCCAGGGCATGTGTGCAGATTTCCAGCACTACATGGAAATGCACAGAGTAGGGATAGTGCTGTCAAAGATGGGCAGTATGGTGGCACACCAAGTTTCAGTGGCTGCTTCTATTTGTACACTAATTTGGACTTACCAGACTCAAGCTGGAGTCAGTATTGTAAGGAAAATAAAATGGGGTAATACAATTGCTTCTCAGGAAAGTATTGTGCAAAGTATTGTAAGTAGTCTAGGTGAATACGCAGATTTATTGTAAGCCATAATAAGGTTCATGTACACCTAGCAGAACCTCTCATTTAAGGTCACCCGTGTTGCAATTAGAGTATGCAGCACTGTCAGAACAGTGCCTGCAGTATCACCTGCATCAAGTAGGTCATGACATTGTACCAACTCACCATACAGTTCTCATGATAGCCCCTCTTCAAAATCATTTGTACCTTCACCTACTCTATCTTTAGGAGATGTACATGATTCATTTGATCTTGAACTACTTTGAATCATGTCTAACAATTCTGTAACTTACAATTTCATTTTCAAAGACACAACTGAATGTTTAAGTTGAAGGGGAATGAAATAAAAACAATCTGGAAAAGACAATTAGAGAATTTGATGCCAAAAGGGTTATTATATACATTTAGGCCCTAATATAGGAAGACTAGAGATAGTGTTGTCACCTCACTGCAAGAGGTTCTCCCGTTCAATTCTTGGCTGGAGTGCCTTCTGTGTGGAGTCTGCATGTTCTCCCCATGGTCAAGTGACGTTAAAGACATGCAGGTAGGTGCAAGCATGAATGGGCGTGCCTTCGTTGAAGGTTAGGCATTGGGCTGGTAACTCAACACCATAAAAATCCACTGCCAATCTTGAGCGGACCGGAGTTCCGCTGTGGATTCCCCTAACCAGGAAAAGCCAAAAGTCTTTTTTATAGGAAGAGTAGAGCTAGACTATGATTTTTTTTTATCTCAAAGAAATGTTGTTGAAGATTAACTAGGCCATGTAGAATATTTCTGAACTATGGCAGAGACATGATGATCAAATGATTGTGTGTGTGTGTGTGTGTGTGTGTGTGTGTGTGTGTGTGTGTGTGTGTGTGTGTGTGTGTGTGTGTGTGTGTGTGTGTGTGTGTGTGTGTGTGCAGAAATCTGATCATGTCATTTGGTTTGGAGGAGGTGTCATTGATTTTGTATGAACTGGGAAATTTCTATGGCTCAAATGGAACTGAATGTATTAGCATTTAGTATGAGGCCACTGTAGGCACACCAGGAGTTGGTATAGTGAAGAGCCTGGTGGATCACAGTGCTCATAGGAGAGAGGTTAACTGCTCCCAGATTTCAATAATCAGCAAGCGTCTTTATCCTTAGACTTTGTACCCAGGACTGCATACAAAAAGTAGATGCTGAAAAGAAGATGAGCACAAAAATGAACTGCAGGACACCACTTGTAACATCACTGCATTCACAGGAAGCACCAGCTACCTTTACTAAATTAGTTCTGTCTAATAACCAATCGAATGTCAGTTTGGATAAAATAAAGGTTTATTTTGAGCTGTACCAATAATGTCTCCACATTTTTTTGTCTAAACACATGGGTTTAGATAGTAGTTTGTTTGTCAGTGTTTTAGCACGACCGACTGGCAACAGGGGAAACTTAAAAAAAGAATTACATAGACTTGAGAGTAGGTTGATTATTAATTATCATGCATTGTTTCCCAATGGAATGAATTTAGAGAATAATTTGACTATTTAAAATGGGGAAATAACATGTATTTTAAAAATGTATTTAATAATATTTAAAAATGCTTTTAAAAATGTAGACAGTATTTAAAAATGTAGATAGCATTTAAGAATGTGAAAAATATATTGCTGGATACAAAGTAATTCAAAACAATAATGTGCAATATAAATTTGGTCATGTGGAAAAGTGCAATTACTCAAAGTTTATGAATTTTTGTAAATTGGGTTGTTAACTAGTTAATTAATTAATTAATTAATTGGTACTTGATATGTATGTGCATTTATAGGGACAGGATTGTATTAGAAAAGCATTCCATTAGAAGACGAGAGGCCGAGGTACCAGAAGTGTGTTAATAAAAGAAATCATCTTGCCTTTGAGTGGTGTTCCTTTCTTTGTGGAACTTATGTTTTTTGTGGAGTTGTTTTTCTTTGGATATGTATTGAATTAATGTCTCCACATTGACCAGATCACGATAGACTGGCCAGTGTCCATGGCTTTGTTAAAATTTTTGAAAAACGTTAACCAGGTTTAGGAGACTGGGTGTGTGTTTGACAAAGCCACATTAATACGGTTATATGGTTAAGAGATTACCTATGTCTCATTCAACTAATTCGGATATGGTACACTGCATAACCTTACATGTGATACTTATGAGACTAGTAGGTTATGGTTGGCTGACTCTAGTGGGGGTTGTACTTATGTGGTCACATCGTGCTGGTGTTTTTCTAGGCATCAAGGACATAACCTATAGAGAGACAGAAATTAATATTGTTAGAATAAGGTTTGGAAGGATTATATTTTGTTTTGATATGGAAGCAGCACGATATGTTATCAGGACCTAGGGATGTAGAATTCTAGGTTTTGTATAAAGCCAACAACACTTGATTGAAGGTAATTTTTCTGGGGATGATAATTAAGAGATGGATGGAACAACAGGTTGTAGAGTGGTGGAAAGTTGGAGATAAATTTTATTTATTTTTTTTTATTTATTTAACATTTGTTGACCGGGAATGTCCGACTAGGTTCCACAGAGCCTGTTTAGATGCATGTCTTTGGAATGAGAACCTCTTGCTGTGAGGCGACAATGTTAACCACTGCACCACTGTGCCACCCTCATACTGGCTATTGACTTGGGATCAGAGCACATGGTTTTCATATAAACAAGCATGGAGCATTGTGAGGTATTACTTCTAAGCTTTCCAGTATAGTTGAAGACAATTATGCAGTTGTCTTTAGCAGAGAAAGTAGCACTAAGTTCACATTCATCATGCAAGTTTTAATGGTACACTTGAAGTTTCTGCTAACCTAGCTTAGGGCTTTTCAAAGGTATAGATATTGTGCCTTATTATATTTAGTAAGTAGCTTATTTATTTTATTGTGCAGTTTCTTAATGAAAGAGTTCCAACATAAGGTTTTGGTCTTAAACTTCTTACTGTATTTATAGCAGGTAAGAACATCCTACTCCATATAGGTGCAAGTAAAAGTCGGAGGTGAGAGTAGATGAGAATACTAATAGGTTTGCTTTGGAGAAATCCCTAAATACTGTGGGGTTAGTTGGAGGAGTGCCATAGGTTTTAAAGGAAACTAATATGGATTTATTGACAGATTGAACCTGGAAGATGGAGATGCAGATTGGAATGCAGGCATGGTCATTGCTGGTGAGGATGATGTCAACACTATTACAGTGTCCAGCCAGTAGGTTTACAATTTGTTTAAGGAGCTGGCATTCATGCAAGGTAGGAAACAGTGATTATATGTATTACTAGTGGTCTAGGTTTGCCAATTGATAGTTGTACATTTAAAGTTGCTGAGTAAAATGGTGTTAGGTTGGCTAGAAATCTCATCTAGTAGATTTTGGTCACTTTTATGACCACTAGGGATATGGACAAGGATCTGTAGTTAGCACAAATGTGATAGTTTTATCAAGGGTAATTTGGACTTTTATAAGTTTGAGGTTGGGGTTAGATTTGCCTAGAAATGACAGAGTCCTGGATAAATGCAGGCATACTCTCTTTGTTTTCCAGTTTGTCTGAAGGAGTGTTGGCATTAAACCAAGGATAAAGAAGATATTAACAATATTCAGTAACGTTGTAGAAATGAATGTAACTGAGAGCCAGGAAACCATACGTTTCGGATTTTTTTTTATGTTCATCCCCTAGCATTGAGCAATGCCACCATAATATAATCTGAATTAGAATTTGCTATGTTTAGAAATACAAGAGATGGACTCTACCTCAATAAAAAGCACCATAGGGTAGCAAAAGTATTAGCCAGTAGCTGAAAGCCATTGTGAGAGAGGTGCAAGCTCTCCCTGGCAAAACAGGAAGGCTTTTGATCCATGGCCTCCCATACCAGTACAAATAAGACCCCCCCTTGATTGACACCAACTACCCATTCAAGAGTTAAAGCCAATCAATTTGTCTTTCAACTGAGTCGCCATTCTTGGAGATGGAAGAATGTCACTCAAGACTAATGGCTTCCTTGTCTCAAACATATGCGTAGCAAGCTCCACCATGCTTTTCTACATCAACATATGGGTAGAGTGTTTATGAACTTTCACCCCCACATCAGTAACAACCACGTCATTCCTCAGGATGGAAAGACCCAAGCACTTTCATTATATCACATATCATACATATCAGGATGAAGGGATCCAAGGGCCATCATTATATCACATATCAGGATGGAGGGATCCCAAGAGCCTTCATTATATCACATATCATGGTGAACGGGATGGAAGGTCCTTATTATATCATAAACCAAGGCACAATAGAGACCGCTTACTATCACTGCATTCTTATTCAGCCTAATGGGTGGTCAGTGTGCCTAACTATAGATTTACCAATAACTACCACTTTACTGTGGTTGGATGAAGTCTTTATGCATCTTATGGCTTTAAGTTAACAGCCCTTGTGACTCTTGGAAGCAGTATGTATTAGTGTTTGTGGTATGGCTAGTGTGAATATATGTGCAGTATCAGGATAAATGGCTGAAGTCTCTTGAGATAGTGCCTAGAAGGCTTAAAAAGGGATTTCTAAACTACTGCAGCATAAGTTAGGGTAGTGGTGGTTTGTTATGTAGGGTGAATGTGGGACCCACTGAATGTAGTTTGATGCAAGAGATTTGCCTCCAACCTGAATAAATGCTTACATCTCTTATAGATAATATCAATTCTGGATAGCAACAATTTTGGTAAATTTGAGGAGTATATGACATGACATTTTTTATACAGCTATGCAGGGCACAACTAATTGAGCACAACCTAATGAAGTCTTAATTGGCTGACTATGACTATACAAACAACTACACATACAACGCAATTCCTGACACTAGCCTAGTCTTACAAGTAATAAATACAACTGCATATGTCTCTTCATGTCTCCCAACCCAACCTAACTCAACCTGTATTTCTATAAAGGAGTGCAATTCTCCTAGGATGCAGTCAGCTGTGTGTTCAATACCTACTCCTTACATCACTACTGAAAGCCTGTGCTTATGATAAAACAAATGGTTTTCAACAGCAGACAGCTGCTACGCTGTCTTGAAGTGCCAGGTGCGAGCAGTCTGACTATAGAAGGAGCTGACCAGACTGAAATCCCAAGTTGTCAGAGGAAGGTGATGGACAACATAGGCTAATGGGTAATGTTCTACTTGGGTACAGACAAGACAGGCTAATTAACTGGTATAATAAAGAACTAGTCTGCACAGATAAGAAAAGCTGCTTTTAGTAAGTAACAGACACAAAATTAAAACTCTTTGCCAAAGAGATTACAAGGTTTCTGCAGCTCAATGTTAAAACTCTTAGCTAAAAAGAATGTTAACGTTTTGAAGTTGCAAGGCTATAACTTAAATTGTTTGCCAGATTTTATTTGGCTACACTACAAACTTATCTACTATAAACTTCACAGCATTTATAACACCTAACATTCAACTGTTTGATATAACTTCCAATAAAGTGCAAGGAATATAAGTGTTGTAACAATGAGTCTGAGTAATCTTAGGGTCATACTGCTCAACTGTCCAAATTTCCACAGAATGTCCAGATTTTTGCCTCATATTTTTGGTCTGCTCCTCTTAAAATCTGTGTTTTTCTGACAAACTACAGAGGACTGATGTCAAAAAATAATGACATACTTTTGAGTTTCAGAGTTCATATCCTTCAGAAAATGCAAGCTAACACAAAACCTGTTATTCTAATAACATTCTAAGTTTATAACAGCAATATTTAAAATCTGTCTCTATCTTTGGGTCTTTGTCCCGCCCATTATTTAAGGCGTTCTCCATATTTCTTGTGTTGGGCAGTCGAGAGGTATGCTTGTTGCATTAACAAAGGCAACCCGTGTATCTTTAAGGTGAAGAACAATGTTCTTGTAATAATGACAAAAAAGGAATAAGCTGGAAGCAAATTATCCATAACAATTTTAATAACAATATAAAAGGAAGCAGTTGATCACAATGCTAAACAGCATGCTATGTATAAATGAGTTCTGTTTAAAAGTCTCAGCTGTCAAACACATGTAAGTGTTAAGTTCTTGTAGTATCAATGTTGTGAGAAGCAATTATTTAACAATAAAAGAGCTGAGCTTAAGGTAACTAATAGCAATTAATCCAGAAAAAATAGCAATGTCATAAAAAAATGATAGCAATGCAACAATATAAGAAAGTTGAAGGTAAAAATGGTAGCCAGAAAGCAACTGAATTAACCTAATATCAGATAGTAAAAAATAGTATTCAAATTGCAACATCTAAAGTATTCGATAAGCAGCAAGTTGACAGACAAAGCTAGACAACACTAGACAGCAGGCAATCCCCTGGATTTACTCATAGGTGTATGCATACCCCCAGCAACATCCCCCCCACATGTACAAGAGCAATAGTTAAAACAACAAATATAAAGATATTTTTTTATGAAACAGATGAGATTTAACTGTAGGTGCATGGGTTTGCCCATCACTAAACTACGGGTAATGCAGCTTAAATGGCAGAAGAGGATAAAAAGCAAGATATATGCAAATGAAGCAGTATAGCAATAGTGTAGTGGGCAGAGCATTTGCCTTATGAGTAGTCATTCCCGGTTTGAGTCCCACTGCAGCACATTCCATTTTCCATGTCAAATCATTTTATGACCAATATATTTAGTTGCATAACCTACAAAATAACATATATTTGTGAACTGGAGTACTGCATTAAATGCAGATGTGAGGTGTCAGTGTCATAATGTTGCAAAGTCCACAGATAAACACATGTGCCCCATACAGTATATGTACACAGGAATCAGGGATACAAATGTAAGGTAAAATGCGCAATGAATGATAACACCATACAGCTTCCAAATCCCCCACCTTTCCATGAACCATTAGACATTACTGTCTAAATTAGTGCAGTGGTAAGTGGGAGTAAGCACTAGTAAGCAAGAGTAAGCACTAGTAAGCAAGAGTAAGCACTAGTAAGCAGTAGTAAGCAGTAGTAAGCATATGTAAGCACCAGTAAGTGGGTTTAAGCCTGTTTACACAGGGATAAGCAATGTGCACACAGGATAAGCAATATTGAAGCTAACTCTCTGTAAGCATATTTAACCCAAGGTTAGCAGTGATTATCCTTGCGCAAACATTTGTTTCTCAGTTTCTGCCCATGGACATCTTTCTAACTGGTTATTCATTGCATTGTTCCTGTTAAAACCAACAAGCAAAGTAGTATGCCTCCTTTCTTGTTTCTGGTAATTATTATCTAATACCCTGCTAGATCTCTTGTGAAAACAGTGTTTCTCTAAGTTATGCTGTCTTGCCAAATGACAATGGTACTATAAGCACAAGACACAATATACTAACTGAACTGGTTTACATTAATTGTAGCCCTATGCCTAAACAACATACTAGTAGCACTGAATACAGACATAATGTGACGACAGTCCTCAGGATGGTCTCACTCTTCCCATGCCAACATAATTCACCCACCTTTCAGCAAACACATTTCTTCAGTCCATATCTGTTTATTGTTTTACTTTACGGCAGACAGAAGTGCATATTAGCATCAAACATAAAAGCATGTTTAAAAAGACAGTGTGCATGAGCTTTTAATAATTATGCAGGCATACATTATACAAATACCTTAGAGAAGATGTTACACTTAATTGCACTACTGTACCTTACTACAAAACCTAACATGTTCTGGATGGCTTTTGGGATGACCCTTTTACATGTATGGCTAATTTAATAACTCCTACATAGCTTTAGATAACATAAGCAGAACATTTAATGCACTGCGTTAATTATTTCTGGCAGTGTCAGCTTCCTTTTAAGACATCTGTCTTAAAATAGAGTACAACAATGGCAGTGAACAGAGATACCTTTGTTTTTGTTCTGATTTAAAATGTACATGATGCCATTTGAAGTTTGAGCCTGTAACCTGATACAAGTAAGTGATCCGAAATGTCTGAAATATTAGCACTCATATGAAGGGCAAATATGGGCAGAAGTTCTAATCAGAAAAATCCTTGTTTAAATAGAAAAATGCTAATCATTTTATATAAATGCCCAATAAAAGTCACAACGGTATCTTTTTCTTGCAGTCACATACCTCTAGCTTCTACTCCCTGCTATTCCCACAGTCATGATTTTCTGTTTCATTTTGCATCTCTTATTTACAAACAGTGGGGTCATCCCATCATTCATGATCAGTCCATATAGAACAGGATGACCTCTGACTTTTCATCCTTCATCCTGTGACATGTAATCATATTATGGGAGCATGTGTTTCTTTTTATGTTCACAAGCACCTTTATTACATCTTTCAGTAGCTGGACTTACTAGCCTTAGAAGTTTGAGGTAATGTTTTAGTTAAATGGTTAGTTAGGTAGGTAATGTATGCACGTATGTGTGTATGTATGAATGCATGCATGCATGTATGTGTTTATATTATGGATTACTTAGACAACTGGGTGGTTGTCATGGTCATAATGGTATTTTTTAGTTAATTTCTAGTTAAAAGTCATCAGCGCAACAACATATCAATGAGTTCAACTAAGCTATTAAAATGTTAAATCTTTCTTTCTATGAGGAAAATAATAAAACAATAATGTACAAGAATGATACAATAAAATATTTGTATTTCTACCACTTGCTTATGCATTTACATCAGAGAATAAGCAACTCACACTTCACTGACCTTTTGATTTCACACTTCTTTTAGTGTAATAAGGACCTTAGCTGTCTTTAATGCCAGAAAAAAAAAACAAGGGAAATTACTCAGTTAAATTAAATTAGGTCATTGTAAAAGAAATGATTGATTAACCTCAACAGTAATATTGTTTACAAAACTACATGTAAATACAGATAGACAAGACAGGGACAGACAATAATATCAATACCATTTTAAACTATTTTAATGGATTATTTTCATTTGTCTGCTCATACCAGAAAAGGTATAATATAGAGGGTCTTTAGGTTGCTATAAGGTTCCTTTTTGTCATTCAAGAACCTTAAAATACATTCAATGGAGGAATTGAACATGTACATTTTAATTGTATTCTATATTGCAAATAAGTCACTGTGGTCAGTAGTGCAAATTTTCTTTAACTGGCATTGAACAGGCATGTTAGTTGTGTAAAAATGGGTTACTTATTAGACATCACTCACAGTCAGTAAAATATAAATGAAGAAATCAGCTAATTAACTATGTGTGTGTGTGTGTGTGTGTGTGTGTGTGTGTGTGTGTGTGTGTGTGTGTGTGTGTGTGTGTGTATATATATATATATATATATATATATATATATATATATAGATATATGGATCCCCTTCAAAACATCGAATGGTCATAACAACTAAGTTCAAAACATTGAAACCATAACATCTAAAACCCATAATATCTACAACTCATAACATCAAATTTCATAACATTGAAACTTTGCATCACAACTTCAAAACCTACAACTCACATGTAAATAACATCCCCTCCACCTAATACAACACCAAAGTAGTAAACACACTTTGTACTATGTTTCTGCAGGGGGGCAAGCCACCCTGCACCCCATGTGAGGGGCTCTACACCTTGTACCACCATGCAGGGGGCTCCGCACCCTCACACCCCCGTAAATTAAATATACCAACTCCGAGATTGCACTACAGTGGGGAAAGGAGTTTTTCCCCACTTTAGTGCAAGCTCGGAGTTGTTATATTTAATTTATGGGGGTTGTGGGGTGCAGGGGGGGCTTGCTCCCCTGCAGAAATGTAATACAAAGTGTGTTTACTGATAATATAATATAATATCATATAATATCATATAATATCATATAATATAATATAATACAATTACAAGGGTTACAGGACATCATAGACAGCTAGGAAGGAAATAATTACCAGGATCCAGGTACAGTACAATGAACAAGTGAGTACAATAACTGTAAATCACAAATAGCACTAAAAGGAAGTTAAATAATAACAAGGGAGAATCAATCAACTGGTAACACACATCTCAACCAGCAACATGGAAACTCATACAGAAATGGAAGATACTAAAACATCACTCATGCTGGGTGACCAAATAAATTATAGACTGAAAAAGTATTGGAACTTGGAAAAGGAAAGCCAAAAACCAACTAAGGCACGTTACATATAAAGAAAAGATTAGCAAAAAAAACAAAGGGGAAATTTGTTTAGAAAAGATGACAGACTAGTGGTTTTTCATATACTAGGGCATTTCTTTTATCACACTTGAATGGGTTTCTGATAATAAAACTGTTAGATCAAAAATCAACCTAAAAAGAAAAATCCTATTTGATAGAAAATCCAATAATTAGACAAATTTTATATATAATATATATATATATATATATATATATATATATATATATATATATATATATATATATATATATATATATATATATATATATATACACACACACACACATATTCAAAGGGCATGATAAAATACAGTATGCTAAAATTAAAGAGACCGCTGAAGTCGTGTGCAGACTTCTATAACAAGACCTATGACAGCATCTTGTTACACATAGGAATAAATAACCATGGGGTCAGTTCCTGGTAAAGGACCACAAAATATTTTATTAAAACTACACCATAGGTTAAAATGTAAACATGAGCATACTTTTAAACCTAAAATACATCTATTAAAATACTGGTTAAGCACTTTCATCTAAGACAATCACAGATTTCTTCAGAATGAACCATTTTGATCAACCAGCCAGTTATATAACATTTTTATCATGACATCATCAATTCAGTTAATCACATTACAATTTTTAAAGCAATATTAACCTACCGCACTTGAACCAACTTGTATTAGATATGTCAGCACCCAGCAGTATTAAACACTGTTGATAACTTCACCTGAAAAATAAACTCAATGTTTACAGTGTTTACAATTCCAGTTGCTTTAGTTTTAATATATAGTCTTTACTTACAGTTTCATTCAATCCTGGAATAAAAAAAAACTAAAATGTGTTATAATTTAAAAAGAGAAGAACTGGAAACATTAGATCAAGTTTGCACTAACAAAAATATCAGAGTGATAAAACCAGACAAAAGTCAGGGTTTAGTGGTGTAGGCCACGATTGATTATTTTAACAAAATGGAGACCCTACCTAGGAATGATGCATACCAGGAGGTTTCTATAAATGAAGTGAATATATCATATGCCAAAATTGATCAACATTTATATGATTTATAGATGAATGGGATAATTGCCAGTGACATATGTGAGGTCTTATTAAATATGCAACATAAGATTCCAAGAATTTTTGGAATACCTAAAATGCACAAGGATCTTAATGATCCACCCTTAAGACCTATAGTCAATGGCATCAATTTGAAAACGTATCCCTTTGCTATATACATTGATTTTTTTGTTGAAAGATATATTGAAAAACAGTGTGCATGTGGTAAAAGATTCCTGGGAATGTCTGACTCAATAACTGCATCTCTACATATAGATAGTGTTATTTTCATGTTTGTTGATGCCAAAGATCTTTTTGCAGTTATTCCTCACAACATATGTACCCAGTGGGTGAATATTTGAATAAATATACTAACTGGGCAGCCAAGTGATCAATAAAATAGTCATATTACTAGAGATGGTATTATATAATAATTTTGTGTATTTCAGGGGTCCTTGTACCATGAAATGACTGGTGTAGCAATGGGTGCTGCTTGCTCCCCTACCTACGCCAATATTGTGATGGCATACTGGGAAGAAACTTTAGTATTACAGTCCAAATTTAAAGTAAACTGGATTATAAAACAATAGATTTTTAGATGCTATATCTATATTTTGGACAGGATGTATTGAGGAATTGCAAGTATTTGTGAAATACTTGGATGGTACTACAGAATTTTTAAAATTCACAGCTTATCAATCTAGAGAAAAATTGATTTTCTGGATGTTACACATGTTAAAGACAACAATATGAAGAAATTTGTGCCTAGTATTTTCAGAAAAGCCACCTATTCAAATACTATGTTACATTTTTCAAGCTGCCACCCTTAGCATCGGATAAAGGCTATAGTGAAGGAACAAATCGTAAGAGCAGCTAGGATGGCTTCTGAATATGATATTTATCTAGAAGTATTAAAATTGAAAAGTATGTTTTTATCCAGGGCTTATCCCTGTGAATTAATTGCTGAAACAATGATGGACATAGTGGTTAAGAGAAAAAAAGGGAAATATGTACCACCATTTTGATATCTACAAGATGTTCAGAGTTATGACAGAAAAAAAGAATTATATAAGGCATTTATTACTACCTTTAATGCCAATGGGAAACAAATTAGTAACATTTTATAGCAGAATTGGAATTTTTTGGGGGTAGATGAAATGAATAGAATCCTGGGAAATTATCCAAAAATTGTGTATAAAAGAGATAGAAATTTTAAAAATATGTTGGAATCTAGCAATGTAATAAAAACAGTACAATAGATGATTGAACAAGGGCACCTATAAGTGTGATGAATATGTACAATGTACACATATGTTGGAAGAAGACAATATCAGTTTGAATGGGAGAGATTGGTTGAACAAGACAGCATATTGTAATTGCACCTCTAAAAGGATGATTTATGTAACAAACTGTTAATTATGCATGGGGTTCTATATAGGAAAAAATGAAAGGAAAATAAAAGAACGGATTTATGAGCATATACATAACAGCAACTATATATTCTAACTTCAGGGTCGCACTATAGTGGGGAAGGAAGCATATTCCATTTTCTTGCTAATAATACTTGTCGGGCAAATGAAGTGTCGGTCAAATGAAGTGTCGAGCAAATTAAATTTCAGTCATTTGGTCTCGGGCAAATGGGTGTCGGGCAAATGGGAGTTAGGTCAAAAGAAGTAGACCCATACACACATATATATATATATATATATATATATATATATATATATATATATATAGACCATATTTTATATAGCATATATCGTGTCCAATCCTGGTAGGTGCACTGGTGTCAGAACTGGAAAAAATGACAGGGTAGAATCTTCAAAGCACAGAAGCATTCCTACAAGGAGGTAAGACCAGGATCAGGAGGAAGATGGCCTCCCCTGTTGTAGAAGGAAATAGTTTTTATCCACAAAATAAAAAAAAAAAAAAAAAACTGATAGCCAGAAAAGAGCCATAAGGATGACAGAGTGGTCTACTGAGGATAAGAAAGAAATTGTGTATTGTTACTATTATACAAGAAGCCCAAAAGTTCAGGATAGAAAATATTCAAAAAGGTTAAGAGAGAAATTAGAGGAAATAAAAATACTTGCACAAGAAAAACTGTCAAAAGTTTCAAATACAAATTTGTGTTCATCAATACAACAAATACATGAAAAACTTTATACAGACCAAGAAACATTGATCCATTTGGAAAAAAGGAAGTGACCAAGGAAGTACAAAATATAAATAACAAAACCAAAAGAATTTTGAAAGGTATGAAAAAGAAACACAGACATGGGAAAAAAAGAAAGATCTAGTATGGTGTAATATCTATGCAAAAGAGAAAGCCAAATTAATTAATACAAAAAAATCAGTTCCAAAGATACTTGAAGAGAAATACAGGTTAAGCCACCCAAATATGAAAAATTTCACAATACAAAAAATAAGATCAGAGAGCGGGAATGTAGAACAGAAGATTAGTAAAGCAGAAGTTAAACAAATAGAAGCTGAAGTTATGGAGTACCCCATGAAGTGAAGGACTGTGTGTAGAAAGTCTAACACAGGTCATGTCAAAGCATGATGGAAAAATGAGTCCCCAAAATAAGGAGAAACAGGTGGAGTGGAAGACATCTGAAGAAGTAATATCAACATGGGGAAGAAAAAGATGTTTAATATAGTGCAATATTTATGCAAATGAGAAAAGAAAACTAATAAATACAAAAAGGGCAGCACCAAAGATATTTGAAGAGAAATACAGGCAAAGGCATCTGGACATGGAAAATTTTACAAAACAAACAAATAAGAAAACAAAGGGGAAGTAGAAAAGAGGATTAGTAATGGAGAAGGTAAAGAAATAGAAACTAAAGTTATGGATTACCTGCAAAGTGAAATATTTAGTGTAGAAACTCCAACTCTGGTAATGTCACAGCATGATGGAACAGTGAATCCTCAAATTAAGGGAAAACAGGTGAAACAGAAAATTTCATCAGTTGCCACATGAAGATACTCTGGAGCCTTCAGTAAGAATCCAGTACAAAATTTCAGTTGGAGTTGCACAGCAAGGGAAGGTGCAGGAAATGCTGGCAACTCTGATGCAGTCAATATTGTGGAGTGATAGGCCAGTGAGTTCCCATATGTAAGAGCAATGGATGACTCCGGATGCAACTGAGGAGAATATATCCCAGGAAGATGCTCTGGAACTTTCTTTAGAATGCCCACATGGAAAGGAGAACAAAGAATGTGCCATCAGTTTTGAAGAAAATGATCTAAGAGAAGAATTTCTTGATTTAACAGAGATGGATAGACATATTAGGATTGATGAAAGAAATAGATTACAGAAGGTCAATAAGATCCAAAATGTTAAAAGCCTGATGAGGTGTATGAATACAGTAATCAAGACTATTAACAGAAATGCATGTGATGCAACAGAAGTAAACGGGCTATATTACCGTGCAGCTAAATTAATACCAGGTAAAGTCTTACCACAAAAATACAGAGCAATAAGGGATAGGAAGGGGAGAAATCAAATGCCATCATGGAAATATAAAATAGAAAAAATTATAAAGCAATTAAGACAAGCAATGACATGTTAAAAGAGTACAGAAGAGGGAATAGATAAAAATATTTAGAAAGATAGACATGATAAAAGCAATGTGCAGTATTAGAACAGACCAGGATCAACCATACACTATTGCAAATAATAAACTAAAGGTATCAGGACAGGCAGAAATATTTAGACGATGTGCAAAGAAATATAAAGGAAAACTACAAAATAAGCAATTCACTGATGACTCAAAAAAGTTTTATAGAATATTGGGATACAAAGCAAAAGGAATAGAAATACCACCTAAAAAAGAAGAAATAGACACATTTTGGAGAAAACAATCCAAAACAAGCCCAGAGGTCAAAGGAAAGCAGTCCAAATAAAATTCTCACAACAAATTTATTATCAGTACAAATCCAACACAACTCTATGAATGCAATGGAAAAAGAGATTATTCATACTTGTATTATGTTTAAACAGAGAGGTTATAGTGAAATATTTATTATTAATGCCCTTGAGAGATTGTTCCAATTGGAACATCTAAATGGAAGGATCATAACAGTAGGATAAGAGATGTTGGTAGGATATGAGTCAGTTATGGCTCTGTGGATTGCAGAAAGGCTTATTTTGTAAAGTGTTTAATATATTGACTCAGGAAGTAGTTGATATTATTAAGTGTTGTTGACCATTTCTTTTGAAGCAGAAAGGCTATGTTAAAAATGTATGGAGGACCCCGTTGGTATCCTTTAAGAAGGAATGTAGTGTGAAAGATATAGTTGTTCACAGTAAATTTTGTGTACCAAAAGTGGACTGTGGTAAAGAAATGTGTAATTTAGGTACTTGGGCTTTTGGAGGCTGTTCAATATGTCAATATGTGGTTAGGTCCTTTGATAGTATTAATGGGGTTAGGTATAACCCTGTAGCAGAATACACATGTAATACAAATGGGGTGGTATATGCTTTGAAGTGTTCCTGTAGCCTTTTATACAGAGGAAACAGATATCTTTTAAAATAAGGCTACAGGAACATATAAGGGATATTAAGAAGAATAAATGTGAAAACCCCTTGGCAGTTCAATATAATACTGTCCATGGGGGGTTTATGCTGATTGCCAGAGTTGTATATTGGAAGATGTTACAGCTGAAAATGTTTTTCTCCTAAAAAATAAATTGTTATTTAATGAGAGACTGATTTTATTTTAAAATATGGCACACTGACACCTGCTGGTTTGAATAAGGAATCTAGCTGGAAAGCTTTTTTTTGTAAATAGATAGTTTTTTTATCGGGTAATTGTTTTATTGCTATTAATCATTTTCACTATTTAATGGTGTGTTTTATTGTGACTTACTAACTCCTAGAAGGCTATTTGGCCAAGGCACTAGAATTGTGTTGGATTTCTAATGACATTAAATCTGTGTGAATTTTAGTAGGACTGCTTTCCTTTGCCCACTGGCCTTGTTGTGGATTTTTATTTGGTTTCGGTTTTGTCGTTTTTAGACATTTTGGAGAAATACCTATGAAGATCCTGAGGAACTTAACAAGATGCTGATAGGATAGAAGACGTAAAATAAACTGTAAGAAGTTCAAATGTACAGGATATGAAATGTGATGAAGTAACAATCAGAGAAATTGAAACAAAATGAAGAAAGTCTCCTAATTTGAAAACCCCAAGCTCAGATGCAGCACCTAACTTCTAGATAAAAGTAATAATATCTTTACACAAAGATTTAGCCCTGAGTAATAAATACTTTTATGAGCACCCTGAACAGAAACCAACCTGGTTAACAACAAGATAAATGATACTCCCCTTTAAGAGTGAACCTGCAAGCTAGCCTAAAAACTATAGACCAATAACTTGCCTTCTAACGATGTACTGTATAAACTACACATGTAATTGATGCCGGCAGAGTTTATAGGCATATAGAAGAAAACTCAATCATGGCAATAGAACAGAAGGGTAACAAAAGAATGTCATACTGAATGAATGATCATTTGTTATTAAATAAAGTCATTAATGGAGAATTATAAACAGGGAAGAATCTAAGTATGGCATGGATAGATTATGAAAAAACATTTAACAGCATCACACATTCATGGATAAAGGAGTGCTTATAGATGTATAAGATACACCCTACATTGATCAATTACATTACAGTGACCATGAAACAGTGGCAAACCACTTTGTAGCTAAGCCATGATAAAGTACAAATTATTATCCCAGGGATACAAATTCAAAGGAAGATATTCCAGGGTGACACTCTGTCACCACTACTCTTTTGTCTTGTCCTTAACAAATTAAAGCTGTCTACTTAACAAATTAGTGATGAGATGATGAAAACCAAGGCCAGTGATGAAGTTGCAGTTAGAAATCCAACAATAGCAGCAAGACAACCTGAAACAACATGAAAATTTATTGGTAAAATAAAGCTTTCAGGTATAACAACCCTTTCTCAGTGCAAGATAAAAACTGAATTAATTACAATCCTTAAATATCATCCAAAGCCAATAATTCCATTACCCACAGCCAATAAAATCATTATACTATTTTAAAAATTTTCAAAGTGAACAAAATCTGCTCATTTAATCATTTCAAACATAATATTCTGTCCTTAAGTATTGGTTTTAAAGTATTTAACATATTAATACCAGGAAACGCATTGCCTGCAACAATGTGATCCATTCATATTCTTTTAACTCTAATTTATTGTTTAAATCACCACCTCTAATTGACCTTTGAACAGAAGTTAAAACCCTAAAGGCAAAATCATGTAGTTTCTCATTCTCATTTATATGTTGTGCTAGTGAATTGGTCATAACATTCCTTCTTATGTCTGATTTGTGTTCAATAATTTTACCTTTATGATGTCTAGTACTTTTTCCTACATAAAATGCCAGACATATCCGGCACACAGCTAAATATACAATGTTGCAAGAATTACATGTGGCAAAACATTTTACATTGTATTTTCTGTTACTAGTAGGATGAACAAAATCTAATTCACTATTTATACATGGGCAACAACAACAATTGTAACAAGGAACAGTGCACTTCCTAGCAAAAAAATTGGTCATTGCTAAAACAATTAAAATCTTTATAACAAAGTTTTTGTTTAAGACTTTCACAATTTCTATAGGAGAAACTGGGCTTAGTAGCAACAAATTTCAGTAGCTCAGTAGCACTTCGTAGAATGCACCAATTATTATTGATAATACTCTTAACACCATCACTACACCTGCTATATGTAATGGGGTAGCGTAAAACCATAGACTGATTGTCACCACCTACCAAGGGCATTTGAGCGATGCTTTTGTCACAGAAAAAGGGATAAAACCTAGTATGCCTTTCCTTGAGAATTTCATTCTTGATGCTAAGTAGCAGGTTCTCATCATAGCCTCTTTGAAGGAACTCATCAATCATATCATTCAACTGTGTTTCACATTTTTGTTTTTCTGTGTTGAGCCTACATATACATATAAATTGGCTCCTAATAATTCCCTTGAAAACATGTGGGCTGTGCATACTTGTACGATGCAAATACTTATTTTTATGTGTAGGCTTTCTATGAACAGAAGTTTGTATCCTACCACCCTGTATACTTAAATCAATATCCAAAAACTGTATACATTCGGATGAATAAGTCAAAGTGAAGTGTAAAAAACAGTACTATCATTAAAAAAGTTGACATATTCTTTGAGCTCATGTTCACTGCCCTCCCATATGACAAAATATCATCCACAAACCTCTTAAAGTATGTGATCTTGGAACTATAATTGCTAGGAGCATTGTACACATATTCAGTTTCTCATTTGTCTAATACCATGTTGGCATAGGTGTTCGCCACCGGAATGCCCCATCGCAAGACCGGAGGTCTGATGATAAAAATTGTTATTAAACACAAAAATATTAATAGTCAGTACTATGTCTAAAGGTTCACATATAGTTTCTATTTCCCTGCCTGAAAGTTGTGAGTACATACAAAGTAAATCCCGTATTGAGTTAACACCATAATCAACAGGAATAACTGTAAATAAACAACTGATGTCTACTACAACAAATATAAGGGAACATCTTCCTTATTATTAAAATACTCATATAATTGTCGCAGGAAATCTCCACTATCTTTAATATAATTTTTAACAGACCTAAGATATTGAGAAAGGACATGCTGTAGATAAAGGGAAATTGGTTCAGTGCACCAGCCCCTACCTGAGACTACAGGTCTCATAGGTGGTCGAGAAATAGACTTGTGGATTTTTGGTAAGCCATACAAGTTTGGAATGACAGGGCATGGAACAGTAAAAGATTGAAATAATTCACAATTAATGTCATTCATAGCTTGAAATCAAACACACGCATATTTATAGTACTAATTAGTCTTTTCACTTCTGTGATGGTAATCTCCTTAAAGGCAATAGTATCTGATATAATTTGTTCAATAGCCTGAAAATAGTCAGTCCTATCTAGGATGACTATAGCACCACCCTTGACTGCTTTCTTGATGATGATGTCAGGATATTTGCATAAGCATCCCAATGCTTGACTTTCATTTGATGTTAAGTTGAAAAACTTTTTGTAATTTTTGTTGCTATCATAAAACTTCCGTAGCTGGAGCGCACATATGTTATTGAACGCAGTTACAATAGAATGACTTGTAGGAATGAACATAGTAGAGCATTTATACAAAGAACCACTCGAAGTGAGAGTGTTACCAAATAGCAATTTTAAGTTTAAATTATGACAACACGTTTTCAAGTCCGTTGTTGCATTCACTACAGAGTCAGTGCTAGCTGGTATAAATTTTAAGCCCTTATTAAGTAACAATACAGCGGAATCATCAAGAAACAACTTAGAAATATTAACAACGCAAGAATCATTGACATTAGAATTCAAACTAGTACCTACTGTCCTTATTAATGCCTTTGTTGAAACTTCTTGCTGTTTCATCCATTTCCTAAGACACTTGGCGACCTGTTGGGTTTCCATTGAAGGGAGTGACCCCTCGATTTGAGTCTGTTCCCTGTTGCAGTTTTTATTGTTTTTATCTCCTCTGGCAGTTTTAATTGAAAAACCTTATATTTAGGTATAGTTTCTTTACCAGAAACAGAGGAGCTAGTCGACACCATCACCACATTCGTACTGTTTGAGCCTGCTGATGTCACAAGTGGAGCAAACATTTCTTTAGAATGTGGAACTTCATTGGTTGGTTCATCCATTGAAGTTAAAGGAGCAGAAGAGTCACTTGTTGCGCACATATTGGATGCATGAGAACAGTTTTCTTTTGTAGCATTCATGGCTTCAGTAGACTTATTATCATCTGTCCTAAATTTAGAATTATTCTTTGGCCAAGAAAATATATTGCCATTAGAGAAGTCGTGTTTGTCCCTGTTCAATTTCTTTCTCTTGCCAGTTTCTAGATGACAATCATAGTCATGCACCCTCTGTAACATTTTATCATATTCAGCAACCCTGGAGGTAAACGATGGAATAGATGAAATACAAGCCTCTATTTCAGTGATTTCTTTACATAAATCTTTTTCAACATCTTCAAAGAAGTTATTCATCAAAACCATGTACTCTGAACTCAACCTAAGGTTCAGTTCCTGCCATTTTTTTAATAGCAAAGGATAGGTGCTCCCATACGAAGGCATATTCAAAACTCGTAAGCCTCGGGGAACAATTCCTATCTCTAGATAGGCAACAAAACTGAAATGTTGCCATCGTAAGGCTTTAAACTTTTTTACCTTCTTCTCTAAAGAAGTGAGCTGGTGAAAAAACTCATCAGTAAGCTTGGTGCCTTCCGATTCCTGTGTTCTTACAGAATCCCTATTCAGGGCTAGCAGCGGATTTGGTCATGTGGCCAATAAATCCTTTAGGCTTGATCCCATTTCAAGCAATGAAACGCAGGCAAACAGGTTCAATCAGTAGAAGCACAAACCAATTAAAGAACAGAAAAATGTAAAGGGCTATGTAGATACCAATACGCTCAATGGACTTGTACAACAACAATATGATGAAAACCAAGATCAATAATGAAGTTGCAGTTAGAAATCCAACGATAGCAGCAAGACAAACTGAAAAGACTAATTAGTACTATAAATATGTGTGTGTGTGTTTGATTTACAAGCTATGAATGACATTAATTGTGAATTATTTAAATTTTTTACTGTTCCATGCCCTGTCATTCCAATCTTGTATGGCTTACCAAAAGTCCACAAGTCGATTTCTCGACCACCTATGAGACCTATAGTCTCGGGTAGGGGCTGGTGCCCTGAACCAATTTCCCTTTATCTACAGCATGTCCTTCCTCAATATCTTAGGTCTGTTAAAAGTTATATTAAAGATAGTGGAGATTTCCTGCGACAATTATATGAATATTTTAATAATAAGGAAGATGTTCCCTTTATATTTGTTGTATTAGACATTAGTTCTTTATTTACAGTTATTCCTGTTGATTATGGTGTTAACTCAATACGGGGTTTACTTTGTATGTACTCACAATTTTCAGACAGGGAAACAGAAACTATATGCAAACTTTTAGACATAGTGCTGACTAATTATGTTTTTGTGTTTAATAACAAGTTTTATCATCAGACCTCCGGTGTTGCGATGGGGACTCTGGTAGCAAACACCTATGTCAACTTGGTATTAGACAAATGGGAAACTGAATATGTGTACAACGCTCCTAGCAATTAT
Organism: Protopterus annectens; assembly: GCF_019279795.1. Classification (NCBI taxonomy): domain Eukaryota; kingdom Metazoa; phylum Chordata; order Ceratodontiformes; family Protopteridae; genus Protopterus; species Protopterus annectens. The sequence continues at coordinate 1,142,300,779 of NC_056730.1, forward strand.
AGTTCCAAGATCACATTTTTTAAGAGGTTTGTGGATGATATTTTTTTCATATGGGAGGGCAATGAACATGAGCTTAAAGAATATGTCAACTTTCTTAATGATAGTACTGTTTTTTTACACTTCACTTTGACTTATTCATCCGAATGTATACAGTTTTTGGATATTGATTTAAGTATACAGGGCGGTAGGATACAAACCTCTGTTCATAGAAAGCCTGCGCACAAAAATAAATATTTGCATTGTACAAGTATGCACAGCCCACATGTTTACAGGGGAATTATTAGGAGCCAATTTATATGTATATGTAAGCTCAACACAGAAAAACAAAAATGTGAAACACAGTTGAATGATATGATTGATGAGTTCCTTCAAAGAGGCTATGATGAGAACCTGCTACTTAGCATCAAGAATGAAATTCTCGAGGAAAGGGATACTAGGTTTTATCCCTTTTTCTGTGTAAAAAGCATCACTCAAATGTCCTTGGTAGGTGGTGACAATCAGTCTATGGTTTTACGCTACCCCATTACTTATAGTAGGTGTAGTGATGGTGTTAAAAGTATTATCAATAATAATTGGTGCATTCTATGAAGTGTTACTGAGCTACTGAAATTTGTTGCTACTAAGCCCAGTTTTTCCTATAGAAATTGTGAAAGTCTTAAACAAAAACTTTGTTATAAAGATTTTAATTGTTTTAGCAATGACAAATGTTTTGCTAGGAAGGGTACTGTTTTTTGTTACACTTGTTGCTGTTTCCCATATATAAATAGTGAATTAGATTTTGTTAATCCTACTATTAACAGAAAATAAAATGTAAAATGTTTTGCCACATGTAATTCTTGCAACACTGTATATTTAGCTGTGTGCCAGATATGCCCATCATTTTATATAGGAAAAAGTACTAGACGTCTTAAAGACAGAATTATCGAACACAAGTCAGACATAAGAAGGAATGTTATGACCAATTCACTAGCACAACATATAAATGAGAATGGGAAACTACATGATTTTACCTTTCGGGTTTTAACTTCTGTTCAATGGTCAATTAGAGGTGGTAATTTAAACAATAAATTAGAGTTAAAACAATATGAATGGATCACATTGTTGCAAGCAGATGTGTTTCCTGGTATTAATAAGTTAAATACATTAAAACCAATACTTAAGGATAGAATTTTATGTTTGAAATGATTAAATGAGCAGATTTTGTTCACTTTGAAAATTTTTAAAATAGTATGATGATTTTATTGGCTGTGGTTAATTGAATTATTAGTTTTAGATGATATTTAAGGATTGTAATTAATTCAGTTTTTATCTTGCACTGAGGTAGTAGGGTTGTTATACCTGAAAGCTTTGTTTTACCAATAAATTTTCACATTGTTTCATTTTGTCTTGCTACTTAACAAATTAGATCATGGCTACAATTTTGCTCCCAAAAACAACAAAGTGTGAAGACTTATCTTCTTTTTGTGGATGATTTAAACTGAATGGGTCATCAGATGAGGATCTGAAAGCACAACTAGAAGTGGTTAAAAATTTCTCAGATGATATAAGAATGTCATTTGGTTTTGATAAATGTGCAAATTTAACATTTAAAGCAGGAAAGCTGCAGCACATAGAAAATATCAGACTGGAACAGAAATGTGATATGAAGGAAGTTGAGGAGGGTGGATTATATAAATATCTGGAAATTGATGAAGGATTGGCAATAAAATATGTACAAATGTGAAGAAAACTAAGTAAGGAATATGCTAGAAGACTAAAATTAATACCGAAAACAACCCTGACATCTAGGAACAAAGTCTTGCAATTTGGTCTTCCTGTTTTAACTTACACTTTTGGTATGACTGACTGGCCCCATAAGGTACTGGATCAGTTGGACAGGAAAACAAGTAAAATTCTTTACTCTTATCAAATGATATGCAAAAATCACTGTATACCAAGATTATATATTCCTTGTTTAAAATTAAGTATGGGCCCTCTCAAAACTGATTACATGTATAGATCTCTACCCATAAGACTGCATACATATCTGCTGACCTCATCAGATCCAAAGTTTTGAAACATGAACAGAATAAGTCTAAGGTGACTTCTTTGCTTAGTTTAGCAGAAGCATATTGGTGTCAAGCAGGAATGAAAACCAAATCAGAAGCAGATAAAATCAGACCTCAACTGAATGTGCCAAAAAGCAAAATAAAGAATATAAGGAGAAGGATCAGATGAAAAGGCAAAAAATGTGGAAAAGGCATAATATAGTTGCAAGTACAAAAAATCTACAGGAAGAACCTTATGTTGATCAGGATTCGATGCAGGAGTGGTTAAGGAGAGGTGAATTTAAACCAAAAAGATGAAAAGTTAATATTGGCAGCCCAGGATAGCAGACTATGTACATGTTGGTTTACAAATTCCATTGAGCATGTGGAAAAACAGACAAATACAGATTCTGTAAAACAGAACTGGAAGCAGTCACACACCTTGTTGCTGAGTGTGATATGCTAATGGCAGAGGGTCTGTGTACTGAAAAGCATAATAATGTAGCAAGACTGTTGCATTGGGGATTGTGCAAACTTTACAATATTAAAGTAGCTGAGAAGCATTGGAAATATGAAACACAAAGCATTATAAAGAATAATGGTGTGCATCACATGGCATTACTCATTACCAACAGTTCAAAAATAGTTGCAAGAAAACTAGATATAGTAGTCCATGCAAAGTAGACAAAAGTAGCATTGATCATTGAAATTGCTACACCCATTGGTTACAGTGCCCTATATACAAAGACAAATAAAGTCATAAAATGCCTGGATTTGCAGGCAGAAATGAAGGCAATGTGGAAGAAAGATACCCAGACAGTTCCAACAGTAGTAGGGGGAATGGGTCCCATGTAAAAAGTAGAATTTACAGTCATATTTAGATATGCTGCTGATAAATGTAACTCCATATGAATTGCAAAAGGAGTCAATTCTAGGCACATTGTGTGTGCTGCAGAGAGCTCTTTTGGCTAACATCAAAGATTGAAACAATACTAATTACACAAACTTTAATCATACTTTGACTTAGGAATGGGATCTATTCCTGTCATGGTATTAGAAACCCAAAAGACTTGGAGAAATTAAACCGAAAGACAAATGGAGGGATGAAGAAATCAACAAGAAGAGCAGAAGAGTATTACTGAAAATGAAGTCATCCTCAAGTGCTGGTGAGTACCTTCACAAGATGGGCCCTGTTTTCATAAAATGTCATCAGCAAAATACTGATATATAGACTGTATATTATATAGAGCGTATCACGGAGAGAGGTAGGATAAAAAATAAAAAGAAGACAGCTGGGTAGACTAGTCCCAGGATAAAAAAGTGTCCAGTCCTGGTGTGCACACTGGTGCCAGGACTGTAAAAAATGGCAGTGCAGAATCCTCAAGACATGGACACATTCCTATAATAGTGTTAGGCCAGGCTTAACAGGAGGACAACTCCCCCCAAAAAAATCACAAAAGCTGACAGGCCAAAAACGAGCCGTTAAGATGATACAGTGGACAATTGAGGAAAAGAAAGAAACTATGTATTATTACTATTATGTAAGAAGCACAGAATTTCCACATAGAAGATATTCAAAAACATTAAGAGAGAAATAAGAGGAAAGAAAATTACCCGCACAAGAAAAACTGTCAAAAGCTTAAAATTTTAATTTGCATACATTAATACAACAGATCCATGAAAAACATTACATAAACAAAGAAACATTAGGCTGTCTAGAAAAAGAAGTGACAGAGGAAATGTTAAATATAAAGAACAGAACCCAGAGATTTATTTAATTATTTGTTTGTTTGTTTATTTATTTATTTATTAATTAATTTATTTATTTGCCTTTGTTGACCAGGAAAATCCATCTGGGCAGAGTCCATTTTCAGCAGAGGCCTGGGGAGAAAAGCACCACCACTGTACATTTATATTAACAAGTGAATTTCTGACAGTTCTCAGAAAAACAACAGTCACATTTCGGTACTTTTCCGTTAATGGGGCAACACCTTTTTTCGGCTGCTATTATAATCATCATATTAATAATTATATTATCACTAATATGACTCACCAGGTACTACAAGAATTACTGTCAGACCATATTTGAAAGGCTAATAAAATACATGTATTAAATGCCTTAGCATTAAACAATCATGTTATAATATACTTTACGGATGCTATTAATGTTCTTTTCCTTGTTAACGGAAATGCTCCAAATAAACCATGGGGTGTGGCACAGTACAAAACTTGGAAGGGAGGAGGGAGAGTGCTGTTTTGGGACTACTAACTGAAAATCTTTTTTAATTTTTTTTACCACCTTTAACCTTACTGAGCAGTTCCTGTTGGTGAAGTTATCATATAGTTAACATACCGACGATGTGTAATACCGTCAGAAACATTATCTGAGCAATGCTGACTTCATCATCTAACCCAGCAAGTTCCTTTTGTTTGCATGGCAGAATGTCAAGATTTATGCCTGATATTCTTCTTTTCCTCCTAAAATGTGTTGTTTTCTCCTAAATGTTGCACTTACTATGGAAGTCCCAACATTTCTAACGAGGCCTGAAGTGAATCCAAGTCAGAAGACATCTTCCTGCACAATCGCAGAAGAGTGGCAGATGTTTAACAAGCCAGTGCTCTTCCTTTTGAGTAGCCCCCTCACTTTGGATAAACAAACATATAGTCAGCCTCAAAAATTCACTTCATGTTATAAGACCGCTGTAGAAATCAGCGGATGGTGGGAGAACAAAGGCAAAAGTGAAACCATGACAGGACTGTTAAATAACCAGTGCTGATCTTCCAGAAAATAGTACTCTGACAAGGAAAAGAACATTAGCAGCGGCCAAAAAAGTGTTGTCCTGTTAACGGAAAAGTACCCACATTTCTCATGGAACCACAAACATAATTACAAGACATGTATATACAGCAAAGTATTTAAATCAACAGTTATGTCTATACAGTTGTTCCAGCTGTAAAATGCTGCAGAAATAAATGGATTGATACTGCAGAAGGGAAATGCTATTATAAAGAAGTTTACTGTTCTTTCATTTCAGTAAAGAAAGGTTTGCAATGAGTTTAAGACACGTAATGAGGTTAGTTATAAAATTATGCAGAAAGGGAGACTTTAGTATTATATAGGTATTTTAAAGAGTTCAAGAGATATACCGAAGTAAGTTATAAAATTATGTAAGAGGGAATAGAAAATATTAGCATTGTATAGGAGGATAGTAGTAGTGGCATATGACAGAAAGCGTGGTATAGGATGGCTGCCTGTTCCAAACTGGTGTATCTAGAAGGTTTATAACAGGTATACAGGAGATACATGAGATGGGTAGATCTGTGGATGGGGACAGTTAGAAAACATGAGAAGTGTTGTTGAGGGGGTAAAAAGGGATGTATTAATTCAAGTGCAGGAGGGAAAGTTGTTAAGGGTGTAATGATTCAAGTAGAGTACAAAAGGTTTGTGATAAGCAATAGACAGTATGTGGGAAATCTTTAAGCAAGTTTGTCTTCCAGGAGTAAAATTGTAACCAAGACCTAATCTGTTAAGTAAACAGTTTAATGGGTTAAGGGCAAGGCAAAACAACATTGGTGACAAAGAATCATCCTGGAATATCTCCCTTTGAATTTTTATATATGAATGTGGCTAAGAAAAAGAGATCTGATGTGGTTTCAATGTTTATCTAAAGGAGAAACCAGCTAAAAAAGCAGCTCTCAAGATATTTGAACAGGGGGGGGTGGCCAAGGATGAACACAGGATAGCAGCAGATTTCTTCAGCTCCACCAATTTCATTACATTGACAGGAATTAATTACTTAAAAAATTAATTCTTGAAGTAATTTTCTTTCTAAATATGTTTGTTTTATATAGTTCTTGAACTATATCTAAAAAAGAAAGGAAATCTTAATAATATTCCTGTCAGAAATTACTTTGGAAATTTTCCTGTCAGTTTATCAGTCTGAAATGAGTTCCAGTAAGACAAATTCTCAAGACTCCAGCATCAAGAAAGAACTTCAGTCTCTGATAATTATAGTCCAGCAACTTACTGCTAAGATGGATAAAATGGATACTAAAATAGACACTTTCATAGAAAAACTACAAAACAAATAGACTTGTTACATATGGACCTGCAACAACAGAAGATCCAGATGACAGGCATAGAAGAAGCTGTGAATGACATGGAAAATAAAATACAAGAAGAGGAAATCAACATTGAGTTTCTGCTGAAACAAAATACACATTTACAAACAAAGCTGGATGACCTGGAAAATAGATCTAGGTGCAATAACATTAGGATTTTTGGACTGCCAGAAAATATTGAAGGTAACAATATTACTTCTTTTTTAACAACATGGCTCCCTAAAACTTTAGATTTACCAGAAGCATTCTCTTTTGGTATCGAAAGAGCACATAGATCTATAGCTAATACTAACTCTAACAAAAACTATCCTAGATCAGTTATAGTTAGATTTCTATCATCTTTTGATAAAGAGATGGTTCTTAAATCTGCTTGGGCTAAAGCTCCTGTTAAGTTTAATGAGACAACTGTGCATTTGACAATGACTATTCTTCCATGGTAATTGCTAAAAGAAAAGTTTTTCTGCCACTAATAAGGGAGCTTAAAAAAGCACAGTTTAAAACATACCTTCTGTTTCCTGCCAAGCTTAAAATCTTCCTTCCTGATGGTCCTAAGGTCTTCGATGATTTAGACTCTGCTTTACTGTTTGTCAAAGAAAAAGGATTTTGGATAAAATAGAAGAAATGGAATGGGCTAGTTCTTCATTAAAGAGATTGGCAACTGAAGCTTCCTGGAAGACTTCAGAGAAGAAGAAGAGACTAAAAACAAATGATTTGTTATATGTTTTTTCTCTCTCATCATTTTAGTTCATTATTAATCTTTTTGAATATAGTTCCTGCATTTCCAGAAAGCCACAAATATTTTGGCAAAGATTTAATCAAAGTTATTCTCTATGTGCAAAGAAATGTTTTGTTTCATAACCAGTCAAAATGCCTGAGGATTTAATGGCAGGCTGTGACTCGATTTGTTTTCTTTCTGAAAAAGTAAGGTTAGTAATTTGATACATTTTTTATCTTTATCTTTTTTTTTCCTTCTTCTTTTATTATTTTCTTTATTTAAACAATGACTTTCTATTTAGATTATGTAGTGGGTAAAGGGTGGGGAGGGCAGGAGAGAACAGTAATGAAAATATCATTAATAGAATAATAACATATTTATTTCTTGTAAAAGTTTATAAGTTCTTCAAATGCTATTTCTAATTATACTTTCTTGATTATACTGCTTATGCTTGTTTGTAAATAATCTGTCATGCTTTAACTAATAATAATCAGAACTAAATAAGAGTAAATAATATGTTTTATTTTTAACTCTATTAATATAAACAGTAAGTAACATTCCATTGTATATACTTCTTACAGCTTTCTCTTACTTTTTTATTTCTGCCTCACTCCCTTTTATTTTCTACTCTCTTTTCTTTTCTTTATTAATATATAGAAATGCTTTTGACAGTGTGGGCACAGTGAATAATAGGATTTGTATGAAAATTGAGTTGGGAGAAGAATGCTGAGTTTTATTGCTTGTTGGTAATTTTGAGTTTAATTTCACTTGCATAGAGGCTGTGATGATCTGTGGAATACATTGTGGAGGTTCTGTCATGTTTAGATGCATTTACACTGCTAAATGAATGTTTGTCACTAGTTTTTAATAAGTTTCCGCCAAAATGTTAAGAGAGACAATCTGGGATGTGGGCTGTCTTATGCACAATGTCCTTGAGTTACCTCAGAATCTTCAAATCACAGAATTCTCACAGAGAAACTGAAAGCAGTTAGTATAAACATTGACAAGGTTATCACACTGACACACCACAGATTCAGGAAAAATACTCTGTTCATAAAATATGTCAGTTATAATGAGTTTAAATGATGTAGTTTCTTGTAGTAAGTAAATGTCTTATTTTAGAAGGCATAAAAATGAAACATTTTTTAAATGTTTTGAAAATCTACTTAACAGCAGCATAATAATCTGTGTTAAAAATTTGTGTTCCAAACATATACTTTACTATAACTCATTTAATTCATCTGATTGACAAACATAAATAATCTTATAACTCTATTCTGGAAGAAATGTCATGTGATATATTTTAAAGCAGTAGGTTAGCATGATTGTAAAATCTGGTTACCAATATGTGTTTGCTGTGCATTATTTTGTATAAAGCAGACAGATTTATTCTAGGGACAGCAAGTAGGATAGTGCTCTACAAAGACACAACTCAGTGAGATCAGATATATATATATATATATATATATATATATATATATATATATGTGTGTGTGTGTGTGTGTGTGTGTGTGTGTGTGTGTGTGTGTGTGTGTGAGTGTGTGTGTGTGTGTGTGTGTGTGTGTATGTATGTGTGTGTGTGTGTGAGTGTGATGGCTTTTTTTCTGAGAATCTGCATAACTATCCAATATGATTTATAATAATTTCTATGAATACAATATTTTACTCTATTGACAAAATGAATGTTTGCCACAAGTTTTAATAAGTTTCCCACCAAAATGTTAAGGGAGACAATCTGGGATGTGGGCTGTCTCATGCACAGTGTCCATGAGTTTCCTCAGAAGCTTCACTCACAGAATTTTCACAGAGAAACTGAAAGCAGTTAGTATAAACATTGACAAGGTTATCACACTGACACACCACAGATTCAGGAAAAATACTCTATTCATAAAATGTGTCAGTTATGATGAGTTTAGATGATGTAGTTTCTTGCAGCAAGTAAATATCTTATTTTAGAAGGCATAGAAAATGAAACATTTATTTAAATGTTTTGAAAATCTACTTAACAGTAGCATAATAATCTGTGTTAAAAACTTGTGTCCCAAACATATACTTTACTATAACTCATTTAATTCATCTGATTGACAAGCATAAATAATCTTATAACTCTATTCTGGAAGAAATGTCATGTGATATATTTTAAAGCAGTAGGTTAGCATGATTGTAAAATCTGGTTACTAATATGTGTTTGCTGTGCATTATTTTGTATAAAGCAGACAGATTTATTCTAGGGACAGCAAGTAGGATAGTGCTCTACAAAGACACAACTCAATGAGATCAGATATATATATATATATATATATATGTGTGTGTGTGTGTGTGTGTGTGTGTGTGTGTGTGTGTGTGTGTGTGTGTGTGTGTGTGTGTGTGTGTGTGTGTGTGTGTATGTATGTATATATATGTATGTGTATATGTATGTGTGTGTGTGTGTGTGTGTGTGTGTGTGTGTGTGTGTGTGTGTGTGTGTGTGTGTGTGGGTATGTGTGTGTGTGTATATGTGTGTGTGTATATGTATGTGTGTGTGTGTCTGTGTTTATGTGTGTGATGGCTTTTTTTAGGTAATAACGCAGGTGTTTCTGAGAATCTGCATAACTATGCAATATGATTTATAATAATTTTATGAATACAATATTTTACTCTATTGACAATAATGAGTTTAAGTAAATGCTCATATACAAACAATTCAAGATTTTTGGAAGCTGTTGATAGAATTCACATGACAGAAAATAGATGCATCTTAATGCATGTAATGTCTGAATCATATTAGCCAAAGTTTTTGATTTAAATGAATGTTAGAACATAATTTTCTCTCCTCTTGATTTTTAACATTAAGATTATTTGAATGCTATTAGAATACAAGTGTTATATATTACATAGATCTATATAATAGTATGAACAGTTTTAAAAAAAAAAAAAAAAAAAGTTTATTTTAGTTTATATGATGCTGTTTTACCAAATGTGTAGTTTTGTCTTGATAGATAATTGAATTGAAAACTGTTAACCTCAGTTAAATATAACTAGTATTAAATTGATAAGGTGGTAGCTGAGGTACTGCTGCTTAGGGTAGGGGTTAACTTGAGTAGTAAATACTGCTCTAAGTTGGAGTTTTCAACTCAGGCGGGATGCAAGGTTTAATCCTTACATTATTTTCACTTGTTCATTGTTATATGTATATAGTTTTGACATCCACAATATATTTTGTGCACTCATTGTCACTACAAACAAAATTGAATCCTATACAAAATCCCATAAGAGATTTAATAAATACAGCTATATTTAAAGGTACACCTAAAAGAGGAGATGTAACATTATTTATCTTGTTATTTGTTATTTCGATCATAAGATTCTTGAGTTTTAAAAATGCCAAATTACATCTTTAAAAGGAATTTCTTTAAACATTAATGGATTGAATAATCCGTGTAAAAGGGCAAGCCTAATAAGATACATTAATCTACACAAGGCCAATCTAGTCTTCCTGCAAGAAACCCATCTCTTGAAAAATATATTGATAAACTAGCCACTAATAAGTATACAGTATTGGTTAGTTCAGAGCACACTCAGAAAAAAAGAGGAGTGGCTATTTTATGGAATAAAAGTATGCCCATTCCTAAAACCATTAAGTCTTATCAGGATGACAAAGGAATGTTTTGTATGGTTACAATACAAATTAATGGGAAGACTTACACTTTAATTAATGTATATTGGATACCTGGAATTGGTATTAATACAGTGAAGCATCATATTGATAAGATCATATCATTCTCTGTAGGGGATATTATTTTAGCTGGGGATTTTAATTGTATACTACATGAAAGTGATACTACCACTATAAAGAAAAGAAGAATTACATCTAATGCAAAACATTTAAATGATTTTGCTAATTCTTATCATTTGAATGATATTAATAATCAGATAGAGTCAAAATCATTACCATACACCTTTTTTTCTAACAGATACAAAACTTATTCAAAAATAGATAGGGTCTTTATTTCTAACCAGATGGTAACAGATTTAATTAATTCCAAAATCATTTCATGTCCTATATCTGATCATAACTCAATTGTTTTGAATTCATGATAAAAAATACTCATAATGTTCAGATCAAAAGGATACCAGCATACTTAACTCAGCTAAAAGACTATAAAGAATATATACTTTCAGAAGTACAACATTTTCTAGACATAAATAATACTCCTGAAGTCTCCATTGTCTATGTTTGGGATGCCTTAAAATCATATCTATATGGACAAAGTATCAGATGGTATAATAACAAAAGGAAATCTTGGGATAAGGAATTGTTAGATATTCAAAGTAAACTAGACTCTTATAAACATAATGATAAAGAAAATATTATGGACAAGAAAGTTATTGAAGAAATAAACAAACTAAATGAGAAATACAAAGAAATTTTAACTCATAAAGTTAAAATAACTTTAGAGAAATACAAGTTTTGTCTTATTCAATAAGCCCCAAATACTTACATAGACTTAAAAATAAAACAAAAGATTGAATAAACAAAACCATATCAAAGAAATCTTTTCTCTAAGGAAAAGAAGAATGTTTCTAGTATACCAGAAATACTGGATGAATTTAGAAATCACTTTCACAAGATTAACCATAACAACATTAACATGAAACCTAAAGATAAAATAAAGGAGTTTATAACCACAAACATGAATAAAAAGCAATAAACAACAGATTAAACTATTGGACAAGAGTATTTCATATACAGAAGTTATTACACAAATAAATAAGCTTAAATCAAACAAAGCACCGGGTAATGATGGTATTATACCAGAGATATATAAAATCCTTTCTAAAACTACATATTCATTAATACATAAGGTTTTTATTCTGGCCCAAACTGAGTTAATAACCCCCATCTTGGCAATATACATTTATTTCACCAATTTTAAAACCTAATAAAGATCCAACTAGATGTTCTTCATATCGACCCATCTCATTACTTAATGTTAATTATAAAATGTTTATGAGTATTTTTGCTGATAGATTGAAGACAATTATCCCGGCATTATAGACATAGATCAGGCGGGCTTCATTGTAAATAGAAATACTTTTGATAATATAAGAAGAACTTTAACATTAATTGATTTTGCAAATAGGAAAAAGAAAGATTTAACACTTATTAGTCTTGATATAGGTTCAGCATTTGATTCAGTAAGTTGGGACTATCTGTTTACCTTACTGAAATGCACAAATTTCTCTGATGCATTTGTAAATTTAATTGAGCATTTATACAAAGGAACACTGGCTTATATTAAGGTAGGAACATATGTTTCACAAAAATACCCATTCTTAAAGGTACAAAGCAAGGATGTCCACTTTCTCCACTATTATTCACTTTAGTAATGGAGCCTTGGGCTAATTTGATTAGAAACAGTACTGACATAGAGGGTTTTGAAATAGAAGAAAATACAACATCAAAAATTCAACTTTTGCAGATGATGTTCTAATTACATCAGCAGGATCTAATTCTTCTATGCAGTCTTTATTTGATAAAATGATGAATTTTAAAAGTATTTCTGGTTTAATATTCAATGAAGAAAAACTAAAATACTACCTATATATACACGAAAAAATACTCTCATTAGTGATTTTACTAAATATGTACCCAACTCAGGTCAGATAACTTATTTAGGTATAATACTATCTAAAGATATTAAATCTATTATATATAATAACTATAATACCTGTTTTCTTAATATACAAAATCTTTTTAATACCTGGAATAATATGTTTTTACTATGGAGGAGAGACTTACAATTATTAAAATGATAATATTCCCCAAGATTTTATACTTAATACAATCAATAATACTTTCACCTACAAAAATAACTATCAAGAAACTGAATACACTAATGTTAAATTTCTTATGGGCACCTAATAGAACTAGGATTGCATTAAAGAAACATACTAATAGCTGGTCTCAAGGTGGTATTTATTTTCCAGACTTTAATTTATATATTATCTCTTCTATTATAAAAGTTATTACTTTATTAATAGATCGGTCATATGTCGCAAAATGGAAAGATTATTGGGAGCTAATTAGTATGCACTTCATGAAAATCTCCTTAACACATAAAAATATGATTATAAATAACTCCATGTTGTGGTTGCTAAAGGAATTTTGTACTTCACCTATTACACCTAAACATATGGTCTGTTACCCATTAAATATTATTATTAGTTATCGTAACTTTATATTCATGCACCCTAAGTATAGGGAATGGAATTTTATTGTATTCCTATAATTTATACTCAGGGTATGCTTATGTCATCTACTTCTGAAGGAGCTCATTTAGCTATAGATAATAATCTAAAGTACTGGTATCAGCTGATATCTGATAATAAAGTTAAAAATCTAGATCTCTTAAAACAAGAATTTGATCTAAGAGAAACTTGCTGGTTAGAGGTTCAGATCTTTAGACAACATCTCATTGATAGAATAGATCTAATGTCTATAACAGTTAAAGAATCTATTCCAAAACTGATTGATTACTTGATAATAAATTTACAGCATAAAGTTTCTGATAAAGGTAAACTTTCATATATACATAAAATTATCAGACAAGAAACTTTTACAATGTAGATTCATACTGGAATTATTTCACCTCTATTAATGGGGACCCACCAACTCAACAAGATAAACAATATATATTGGAATCTGCTTATAGAACTACATCTTCCATTGTCTGGAGACTTTATACATGGAAATTTTTACATAGATCTTTTATACACCTTTGATGATGAATAAAATTAATAATAAAGATAATCTATGTAAGAGATGTAATGTAGAAATTAATGCTGACTGGGCTCATATGTTTTATGACTGTATGAAGTTGAAAGAATACTGGAAGTCAATTAATGAATTTTTGCAGGCTCTTTTACAGATAATTTCATTATTTCTAAGTCTCTTATATTATTCAACACACCGTACCTCAATGTGTTAAAAGATTAAGCTTCCCTTGTTATGGTCTATCCTAGCAGTGGCTAGGAAAATAATAACTAGAAATTGGATTTCAGATACACCTCCTTAGTTCAATGAATTTAAAAATGTTATGAATATAATGTGTCATATGGAAATAAGCACAATTAGAATGAGAACAACTAGAAAAACATCACATTTTATTGTATGGGATAATTTACAAAATTTGTTAAAAAAGTTCTAATTTCAATAGCACAGTATTTTAGTTTAATTAATTGATCTGATTGTAGTGGATGTCTTTGTAAATACTTTAGTTGTTTTGTTGAATATTATAATAATACCTATTTTTAATTATTTGTATAAAATTGTTATGATATTTCTCTTATATGTTAAAACAATAAACTTGTTTTGAGAAAAAAAAAATATTTGAACAGAAATACAAACAAAGACACCCATATATGGAAACTTTCACAATATAAAAAATAAGAAAACAAAAGAGGGGGAAGAAAAGGGGATTAGTAATGGAGACATTTAAAGGACTAGAAACTCAAGTTATGGATTATCTGTGAAGGATTTAATGAAGAAAATCCAGCTCAGGTAATGTCACATCATGACAGAACAATAAGTCCCCATATTAAGTAGAAACAGGTGGAATTTGAAGCATCTGATCACTTGCCTAATGATTATGCTCTGGAGCCTTCAGTAGAAAACCACTATAAAAGTTTGGTTAGAGCTACACAGCAAGGGAAGAAGCAGGAAACAGTGTTAACTCTGACAGACGCAATGTTTATTTATCTATTTTACATTTGTTAACAGGGAAAGCCAGACTTGGAACAAAGCCAGTTTTTGGCAGAGATCCATGGAAAAAAGCTCCAGACATGTAACTTTGTGCTTGTTATGCAGTGATGGGATAATGAGTTCCCATATGAAGCAGCAACAGATGAAGCAGGATGCAGCCGAAGTGGATATGTCACAGGAAGATGTTCTGGAACTTTCTGTAAAATGTCAACAGGAAACAGAGAGCAAAGAATATACCCCAAGTTTAAAAGAAAATGACCTGCTTGATTTAATAGAGTCAGATAGACATATTAAGATCAATAAAAGCAATAAGATTACAGAAAGCAAATAAAACCCAAAATGTCAGAAGTCAGATAAAACATATGAACACAGTAATCAAGACTGTTAACAGAAATTCATGTGATATCACAGAAGTTAATAGGATATGCTAGTATGCAGCTAAACTAATTACAAATAAAGTCTTACTATAAAAAATACAGAGCAATAAGTGAACACAAGGGAAAAAATAAAATGTCATCATGGAAACACTGAATAGAAAAAACTATAATGCAATTAAGTTAAGAAGTGGGACTGCTTGAGCAATGTAGATGAGGGAACAGATCAACAAAATTACTTAGAAACATAGATGTGATAAAAGCAATGCACAGTATCAGAACAGACCAGGATTTATCATACACTGTGGCAAAAAATAAACTAAAAATATCAGCACAGGCAGAAAAACTGAGAAGATGTGTGTGTGTGTGTTTGTGTGTGTGTGTGTGTGTGTGTGTGTGTGTGTGTGTGTGTGTGTGTGTGTGTGTGTGTGTGTGTATATATAAATATATATATATATATATATATATATATATATATATATATATAGATATATAGATATATATATATATATATATATATATATATATATATATATATATATATATATTTTTTTTTTCTTTCTTTTCTTTATTGACGTTTGATTACTGGGAATGCCTGACTGGGTAGAAGCCCATTTTTAGTGGAGACCCGGGGAGAAAAGCTTCAAATTATTACAAGACATTTTAAGAACAATAATTTTACAGTCTTCAAAAATAAAACAAAAACATCTGCAGTTTAAGTAATTATAATCAATTAGTGATAATATAAAAACATTGGTTAAAGATTAATACGTTATATGATAATTAATATTTATAAAACTTTTAGACAGTTTGTAGAGAAATCAGAGGTACGTTGTTAGTCTAATACACACATAAATTGCAATATAAAGTAAGGGAAAACAGGCTTATACTATATTTAGAGAGAAAGTCATGGAAGAGAATTTGACAAAAGTAAGGAAGTAAGTGAAGAAGGGAGAGTAAGGAGGTATAAGGAAATGGAAAGGTACTTGTTCACATTTAGGGATATAGTTTATACTGGTTATGAGAAAGAACAGAACCAGATTTTAGCTAGGAAGTCTTTCAGAGTGGATTTGAAAGATGGGAGGGAGAGTGTGATGATAAGAGGTACTGCCAGATACGCCAGGAGAAGTAAGGCAGTGGATGTGTAACATATGCCAATACAGCTAGCTGGAATTTTGTAAATAATTATATTTCATTTGTATATCAAACTGATTTGTACAAATACTTGTGTTGAAAATGTATTTGTAAAGTTGCTTGTGTTAAAAAATGCGTCAACATTGCACTCTGCTGGACAAAAAAATATACTTGTATTATTGTCACTGTTTAAAGATATATGTTTTAACAGAGGATACTGAAAGAGAAGAGAAGAGGTTAAGCTCAGTCCCAGCTAACTTTGGAAAATAGCTGAAATTAAATTACACCATAAAGATTATATCTTACAGTTCTGATTGCAGCCAGAGATTAAATGTCTTTGAGAAGCTTGGCTTAGTAGCTCTATAGGAGGAGCAGAAGTGTTAAAATACTTTTATGACTTCTCAGAGCTGCAGTAGATCTTAGCAAGGCTATGTGTGTGTGTGTGTGTGTGTGTGTGTGTGTGTGTGTGTGTGTGTGTGTGTGTGTGTGTGTGTGTGTGTGAGTGTGAGTGTGTATTATTGACACATAGGTGCTAAAAGCTTGGCAGCTTCTGGTGATGGTGATACCGTGGGAAACAGAGTCAGATGACCATATGTGATCTCGTTCTGTAAGCTATCCCAGAAATAATATTTAAATATTATATTGAGAAGTCTCTCAGTCAGACTGTGCAGTCTGTTTCTTGAAACCTGACATAGAAGGATCCCTCACCTCCTTCGTCTTGCCTTGCTCTAGTAAGTGAACCAGGGAATAGTAACTGTTTAGATTAGTCAGAAAAATACAGTGAGATTAGTTAAGTACTGATTTTTTTCTGTATCAGTATGAATCTATCCATCTATGTTATTTTAATATTTTTTGTGGTTAAAACTCAGGTGTTTACTGTAAATAGATATTTAGTATTTTCTTGTTCTTTTATTATTTATTATTGAATATATTTAAATTTCTCATTGTGGCTGGTCCTTTTAGAAAATATTTAAGTTTTGAGAGTATTTGCATATATTTATTTGGTGATAACTCTGGCCATTCCTGAAAGACTTGCTGTTTAGTCAACATTACCACTTGTATTAATATTAATTTCACTCAGTATAACTGGATACCCTTTTAGGAGCCTTATGGTAACTGACTGGTGGCAGTGAATCTACCTTATAGTCTGGGCAAAGTTGGTAGAGCAGGTAATCTGTGCCAGCCTTTCCCAGGTGTGTGTGTGTGTGTGTGTGTGTGTGTGTGTGTGTGTGTGTGTGTGTGTGTGTGTGTGTGTGTGTGTGTGTATGAAAATTAAATCTCAAAGAGTCTGTGTATCAGCTACTTGGGGCAGGGATACAAAGCACTGGTTTCACAGAGATAGTGGTGGAGGACTTGACTTGACCCAGCTTTGATGAAAAAGCTTCCCATTCATGTTAAACAAAGCCCCTCATTGGTCCGATTAAGTGCAATTTGGATAACTGGATTGTTAACCAGAGATTCACACCAGGAGCTCCACCTGTGTCCCTCTTGGACAGGGGAAGTAGGTGCTGATTTTAGTGCCTGCTTGAACTAGACACCCTTGAGAACATGGTTTGAACTTGGCTAGGCTTGTAAGGGCACTGGGACCATTATGCTAGTAGCCTCCTATGATCCTATGATCCCACGGACACTCAGCTGAGGATGTAATTTTGCAGCCATACCCGTGGGGAGCCTTACTGGGGACCTGGAGAGAGACAGAGAGGGAAACCCAGACCCCAAGCTGAGTGTGTTCCCTGTGTTTTCTTAAGTGAAATTGTGCTAGATGCAGAGAGGTCTGCATGTGGAAATACTGAGTATATCCATTTGTATTCCAAGTGAATGTCTCTCTCCAGTGTCAATGGTGAGGATTCAGGCTGCTTGATTACTGGCCCAGAGTGGGGATGTCACAGAGAGTATTGACCTGATGTATATAAGTAAGGGGTTCCAGGCTTTGGCAACCCTGTACAACAACAGACAATGCCCAGCAGATTTGATAGGTTTGTAGACAGACAGGAGTTTTTGGTCACTGGATAAAAATGACCAACTGGGAACATAGTCATGTAGAAAGGTTTTTAGTGCTAGACAGGTAGATCGATGCTAGATAGTTTTATAGGTGGTTAGAAGCTGTGTATATGTTAGTTGATGAGGCAGTTCTAACCAACTGAGGCTTTTTAGTGTATAAGGTGGTGGATTCTGAAAGGGGTATTTGCTGCAAATTTAGCAACTTTGTTATAGCATTGTTCAAGTTATAATTTTTCTGATGCCTGGTGTTTAGTAAGGATAGGGGCACCATAAAGAAATTTGGGGAGGAGATAAGTAGTGGTAAGTGTAGTTATAGTTGTATTGATGAGAAAGTCTTTGGCTGTGTAAAGCATCCCTAGTTTTTGATGAGTTTTTCTTATGCAGTTTTACATATGCAAGTTGAATGTAAGCTTATCATCCACTGTCACTCCAAATAATTTGCTACAAGAAGTGACTTCAGTGGTTGTATTATGAAGAAAGCCTTTGAATTTTGCTTTTTCATGAGAGAGGGATTTAGGGAAAAAGTGGTAATTTTTCTTGTTTAGGTTGAACATGAGTTGTAAGTTATGAAGCCATGTTTCAGTGGCTGTTAAAGCTTCCTGAGAAATTTCTTGGAGGCACACCATGTTGTCAGATGTGCAAATGAGAGTGGAATCATCTGCATATTTTATTATGCTGGCCTGTTGTGTGGATGTACAGAGGGTGCTGGTGAAAATGTTAGAGGGGAAGACTAAGAATAGAGGCTTTTGGTACACCAGTTGTGGCTGGGAGGTAAGGAAAAAGCATGGAGTGCCACTTTACTAACTGATACCTACTGGATATGTAGCTTTTGAACCACAAAATGGTGGACTGAGAGAGATCAATGTAGACATTTGAAGTAAAGGTTTGCTGTGACAAACTGTATTGAAGGCTTTAGACAAGCCTAGAAATAATGACTAGTTTGCCATTATCTCTAGCTTTATTGACAGTATTTATATAAGTTACAAGGGCAGTGCTAGTACTATGGGAAGGACAGAAGACATGTTTTGTAGGGAACAGGAGTTCTTCCTGCAGGAGATAGTCAACCAGTTGTTTTTGAATAAATTTTTCAAGTGTTTAAGTATATAAAGGAAAAGTACAAAATAGGCAAGTCATTGATGACCCAAAAATGTTTTACAGAGAGCCGGGAAACATAGCAAAGGAATAGAAACACCACCAAAAAAGAAGTATACATATTTCTGAGAAGAATTGATGAAGATCCTGTGGAGCATAACAAAGATGCTGAATGGACAGAAAATTTGAAAAAAACAGCAAGAAATTCAAATGTAAAGGATATGAAACTGGATGAAGTAATGGCCAGAGAAATTGAAACAAAATTATGAAAAGCTCCTAAATGAAAACCCCCAGTACCAGATGCAGTACCTAACTTCTGGCTTAAAGTATTAACAGATTTAAAGAAAAATAAAGTATTCCACAGTGGATAAATGGCCCCGGAGTCAAATGAGAATGTGCATAAAAATAAAACACACAGGACCAAACACGGCATGTCAACTCTAATAACTTTAATAATAAGATTGATCATATCCTGATTATTAAAGTTATTAGAGTTCATCTGCCATGTTTGGTACTGTGTGTTTTCTTTTTTACACGTATTAACAGATGTACGCAAATATTTAAGTCTGAGTAAAAACTATTTATCTGTCCATCCTGAACAGACACCAACCTGGTTAACAACAGGACAAAACAATAGTCCTTTGTAAGAGTCAACATATAAGCCATCCTAAAAGCTATAGATCAATAACTTGTCTTTCGATGCTGTACAAACTATATACTAGAATTAATGTAGACAGAGTAGTCATTTAGAAGTAAACTCAATTATGCCAATAGAACAAATTGCTAACATATGAAAGTCATATGGAACAAATGATCATGCAGTGCAGTGGTACACTGATTAAAGTTGTCGCCTCACAGCAAGAGGTTCTCCAGTTCAATTCTTGGCCGCTGTGCCTACTGTGCAGAGTTTGCTTGTTCTCCCTGCATTTGGGTTTCCTCCGGGTACTCTGGTTTCCTCCCACAATCAAAAGATATGCATCTGTAGCATTTCTCCCTGGGCCTCTGCTGAAAATAGGCTCTGTCCTAGTCGGACTTTCCCAGTCAACAAATGATAAATAAAATAAAATATTTTTTTGCTAAATAAGACCATAATAGGGAATTGTAAAATGGGTAATAATCTAAATATGGCATGCATAGTTTACTAAAAATATCTGACAGCATTCTACATCCATGGATAAAGGAGTGCTTACAGATATATAAGTTACATCCAACATTGATCAATTAAATTACAGTGACCATGAAACAGTGGCAAACCTTTGGAATAAAGTCATGATAAAGGGCAAATTATCATCGCAAGGATAACATTTCAAAGGAACCTATTCCAGGATGATTCTTTGTCACTGCTGTTGTTTCGTCTTGTCTTTAACCCATTAAGGTGTTTATTTAACAGATTAGGTGATGGTTAAAATTTGTCTCCTGGAAAACAAAGTTGCTTAAAGATTTATCATATACTTTTTGTGGATGAGTTAAAACTATATAGTTCATCAGATGAGGAGATGAAAGCACATCTGCAAATGGTTAAAACTTTTTCATATGAAATAAGAATGATATTTGGTCTTCATAAATGTGCAAAAACAACTTTTAAAGGAGGAAAGTTACAGTAACAAAAAAAATATTGGTCTAGAACAAGAATGTGCTATATAAGAACATGACCAGGAAGAAGTGTATAAATATTTGGGAATTTATGAAGGGCATACCTCATAACCTATTTGAGCAAGAAATCTGGACAATGCCATAAATAATGTTGGAGAAAGGTTCAAAAATAGGGACAATTTCAAATATTTATCTTACAAATTTAAAAAGTTGATAAAATAACAGGTTAGGAATTAGCCTGAGTTTTCTGAAAGGTATGAGACCTGAAACTCAAATGTCTGTCATATTCTGACTTGAATCTTAAACAATTTGGTAGAAAAACACAATTTTTTCAGAAAGAGACCAAAAGTATGAGGCAAAAATCTGGACAGTTGAGAGTTTTGATGAAGGGTCAGCAATAAAACATTAGCAAATGTGAATAAAACTCAGTTAGGAATCCTTCAGAAGACTAAAACTAATACTGAAAACAGCCTTGACATCTAGTAGTAAAATCCAAGCTATAAAACAATTTGCTCTTCATGTTTAGCTTACAGTTTTGGTGTTACTGACTGGTCCCAAAGGGTATTGGATCAGATGGACAGAAAAGCAAGAAAACTCTTCACACTTATCAAATGATATATAAAAATCAGTGCATCCCAAGAGTATATATTCCACACTCTGAAGGAGGTATGGGCCTCCTCAAAATTGATTGCATGTATAGATCTGCAGCCCTGGAACTGCATACGTGTCTGCTGAACTCATCAGATCCAGACATAGTGAAAAATTCACAACATGAGGAGAGGAGGTCTAAGATGACATTTCTGCTTAGTTTAGCAGAAGCATTCAGGTAGCAACTGAGAATGGAAATCAAACCAGAAGTAGACATAACTCAGACAGCAAATGAATATGCCAAAAAACAAAAGAAAGAATGCAAGGAGAAGGATCAGAGGAGAAGGAAAGAAATGTGGAAAACCCTTAAATATAGTGGCAAGAACAGAGATCTTCTAGAACAACCTGATATTGATCAAGATTTGATGCAGGAATGGTTAAGGAGAGGTGAACTGAAACCAAAGGATGAAGGTTAATAATGGCAGCCTAGGATAGTGGACTATGTATATGTTGATTTACAAAGTCCTTTGAACATGTGAGAGAAATAGGCAAATGAAGAGCCTCTAAAAAAATTGAAAATAGTTGCACACCTTATTGTTGGTTATGATACACTCATGGCAGAAGGTTTGTACACTGAAAGACACAAAAATGTGGCAATATTGTTACATTAGGGATCATGAAAACATTACAATATAGAAGTAGCTATGAAGTATTGGAAATATGAAACACAAAGCATTATAGAGAATGATGAAGTGTACATTACATGAGATTACCCATTAACGACAATTCAAAAAGAGATGCAAGAAAAATAGACATAGTAGTCCACAAGAGAAAGAGAAAAGTAACATTGATTATTGAAATTGCTACATCTGGTTATTACAGTGTCCTATGTACAGAGAAACACAAAGTCATAAAATATCAGGATTTGCACACAAAATGAAAGCAATGTGGAAGAAATATACCCAGACAGTTTCCATAGTAAAATGATCAGTGAGTCTAATAAAAAAGACTTTACAGTCATATTTAGATATGCTACCAATACATGTAACTCTGTATGAACTGCAGAAGGAGTCAATTCTGTACACACTGCAGGTGCTGCAAAGAACATTTTTGGCCAACATCAAAGACTAAAACAATACTAATTTCATGAACTTAGTTATACCCTAACTTAGGAATGGTGTCCATTGCTGTCATAGCATTAAAAGACAAAAAGCTTTGGAGAAATTAAACTGAGACAAACATGTTGTTTGATGGTATGCCATTTCATAGAATCATAGATTCATAGGTATGTGCTAGACAATTGGACTGCAGACCATCTCAAGCCTAGCCAAAAATCCATGTTTCATATTTTCCTTTAGCCTCAAGAAGAGCAAGACAATATAGATTGGGAGATAATTTGAGGCTATGCATGTAGAATCAAGTGATAAAGATCTGTGTGTGTGTTTCAATGTGTATATAAATGTATCCACTTGTGTGCGTCTGTGCCTGTGGGATTTGGGTATTGGGTGAGCTGCTGGGTGTAAATGCAAAATTGCTAACAGTGGGGTAAAGATTTTTTCCTTATTCCCCACTATTGTGTGAAGTCAGAGTTACACTCACAGAGGGTGCAGGGAACTTACTCCCATGCAAAAATGCAATTTTTTTTGTCTTCAGTGTTATTTTGTTGTATGCTTAAGTTTTGGTTTTGTGTTCGATATATTGAAACATCAAATTAGTAATATTCAAGTTTAAATAAAGGCTGAGTCCAGATTTCTTGTACTTAGAGGGTGAGAGGCATGGTACACACCTTTAGGATAGCATGAGTCCTCAACACCACCGTGGTATGATGCTCAATAATGCATGAATATAGGGTGGCATTAGGTGGCAATAGGCTCTATCACACTCCCTGCTGCCAAGCCACATCACATAACACCTAGTTAAGCTGATGTGACTCTGCTGCCACTTTTCTCTAGCTTGCAACTTGTGATGTGTCCATGGCTTCTGGTGGTGCTGTCTGTGGAAGGACTTCTGGCATTGTGCAGAAATGAAACAAAATATTACTGTACCTCCTGCATAAGGGATACTTATATCACCTGCTGTGGGACTCCTATGAGGGTCCCCAGTATAAAGACACGTCATCCTGCGCTGACAAGCATGCAAAGGTTAAACTGAGCAGCATCAATGGAAAACTGGACAATGAAGCAGTTTTCTAACAAATATTTAGCTTCAACTATACTAGCAATCGAATTTACATACCCCTAACACCTGAACTTTCTTGTCCAGTGCCTCTATCAAATTTTCCTATTTTCTTCAATCTCACTAGATGCTGAAAAACATAAAAAAGATATCAGTGACCCACATGGCTTGCACAACCTAAAATTTGACAAACACCTTGCTCTAACTATCAGAAAGGGCCACATTAAACTAGGCTCACTATACAGAGTCAAGCCATACCTAATTGAGGCCACCAGATATTCCATAAATAGGACTCATCTACTCTCTACACTTCTATATGCCTCACCAGCATTCACTAGTCTCAGAAAATCCGATTTAAACAAACTGGAGTCCTGCTATAACAAAATTGCACGATTCACTACTAACCCCCTTACAGATCACATCACTGCACAGCACTTCATGAACTAAATTAGATTGAACTAGCCACTCTCCTATCACTCAGCCAACTAACTTTCATTCATTCCATCTTCTACCATCCAGACAACTGCCCAGCACTCAAGAGCTTAGTGCAGCCCTACTCAAACAGCAGACCACTAAGATCCTCCAACAAACTACTACTCAAAGTAACAATATCTAATAATTGTTATGGTAACTCTATATTATCCCCCCAGATATCTAAGTCCTGCAGTTCCATGCCTCAGGCAATACTAAATTCTAGCAACACATCCAGACTTAAACTACTGCTTAAGGAACACCTAACCAAAAACTTGCTTTGCTCCTGCACTAATCCAGGCTGATCATTATGTTCTGCCTTGTTCTTACCACTAAAATATCTCTTCCGTTACTAAATTCTAAAATCCAAACTATCCCTTCTCTCATGGAATTCCAGTTTCTCTCTACCTATCTCAAGCTCACTACCGCTCCTATTTTTATCTCCCTATCTCACGCTTTCCTCAGTTCCATCATATTCCCTCCATCTTGTACTTCACCTCAATATCACTGTTTACAACAAGTAACACTAGCATAGCAACAATCAGCCATATTCTTGTTTATATACCATACATGTACCTGATAAATGTTTACCACCAAAACCATGATATTGATCTTCTGATCAGTCATTTCTCTATGATGGCACAAGCTATTTCATGCTAGTTTATTTGTTAGCTTTCTTTTTTCCACTTTATATTACTCTCTCAGTTTTTATTGTTTATGGATAAACTATTTACTACCTATATTTACCAAAGTTATGTATTCTTGATTGTTATTGATTTTTTGTATTGTTTTAATGTGTTTTTGTAATGGAGCTTTTCTCTCTGGGCCTCCACTGAAAAAAGGGTCACTGGCCCAGTCAGACAGGTGAATAAATATAAAATAAAAATAAATAAATACAAAAAACTTTCGACTCTTCTAACCTATTTTCTTTACTTTTACAATGTTTACAGAGATCTGGATCCAATTTAAAACACTTATTTCAATGCTTACACCAAAATTGCTGGCAGACATTTTACATAGAAAACAAAAATACTCACATTAAAAACAGACTTAGCTTGGGTAATAGTAAACTTCTCTTCCCTTGACACACTTATTGAGAATGCATCTGACAAGAGATGTGAAAGGAAACATGGTCAAATAGCATATAGTAAAGCATGAATTACTAGCTATGGGAAAGGTGTTGGAATTCAAAAGACAAATGTTTTATGCATTTGTTAACAGTCTAGGTCAACCCACTGGCTGTAAGTGTCCCTTTTCAGTAGCAACGTTTGGTGAAGTGACTTGAGTCATACAGAGGACAAATGAAGGCCAAGGGAATCCAACCTGGCAATACAGGAAGCACTTCATTTGCATCTCATAGCTTTACTCATTTGCACTAACTGCTAGACAAACATTTGTAGAAATGCAGTCTATTTCACACAGATGGGCCTACAAAAAACAGGCTAAACTAAACATTTTTGTATAGTTAAAATATTAACATCCAACTCAAATGTCATGCTGTCCACTCTATTCACAGCCAAATAATAAACACACTGTCAACAGTCAACAAAACAATGAAACCAATGATCATAACCAAAGAGCATGGTTCATACGATGATGCTCCTCTTTATTACATTCAACATCTTCCTTTACACCATAACTATTCTGGCATGCACATACTTAGCATTTATATACTATGACCATCACTTTCAGCCCTTTATACAAGTGTACACATGTCAGATGTTTGGGACATTGTTAATGAAGATATAAATAAGTAATGACCTAGGCATGTATTTTAGCCCACTTCTGTGAAAACCATACATCATAATCCATTAAACCCCTATGCCCTACCTCAAACATCAGGGATAAACCCCCAAAATCAGGAACATATTTTAAACATTGGTCTTACATACTTAGCAAGTTGCTAGCATAACCAGTTTTGTGTTAGCATGCAATTTCTAAAGGTATGCAGTCTGACATTAACCTGCTGGTCATTATTTAGTGACTGCAGTCTAGAATACTTTACCAGAAAGCCTCCAATCAGCAGACAAAATATATGAGGGGGAAAAACAGGGATAGTTGAGAACTGTACTCTTTTAGTGCATGGACACTCATACACATACACACGCACACACAAATTACAGACACTTGTATGATGGTATACGTCAGACACCTACTTGAGATCAAGAGAAGGAATAAATTCATAAATGTCTTCCTCCCATTATTTTTGGCTTTGTCTAGGTTTTTTTATACTAAGAGGTTGAGATGTATACAGTCATGACATAAACAAACCACAGCTGGAAAAGATCTCAAGTCTTCTGTTAACATATGGATGAGTCACCATGTTACCATTCATTTTGATATCTGTCTGACAACTAATTCCTTGCTAAAAGGTGCCAAAACCTGAAATCAGAAGCCCATACTCATTCAGAATATTTAATACAAATAAATATGGCAATTTCCAGAGTGCCATGAAAATTAAGCCTGCATGTTTGTGGTTAAGTTACTGGGCTGGATTCACAAAGATTTGCACGGAGTCGAAGAGTAGAGTAAGACTCCAGACAGCCAATATGTCTGCCGAGCGATCCAGGAACAGCCGGCAAGGGCGTGCATGAGAGCTCCTAAAACTACTCTTGCACGGACAGTGTTATGTTATGCAAATTACCTAATTTGCTGCTGAAAACTATGCAAATGAGGTAAATTTGCGATCCAGGAAACACTAACCTGTCCAAGTAAGAGTAGTGTTATTTGCAGAAATGTACTCCGTTGGTAACGGAGTACCATTCTGCAAATAGCAAAACAGAGCTATGACAGCTCCAAATAAGGGATGCATCCAGTTGAGGAATCATGCCAATGGCCAAATATAAGGCCATTGGCATGTTTATCTGTTGCAAAATAATAAAAAATATTTTTTTCCCGATCTCCAATGTTTAAGCGTAGCGCAGCACCGCGCAAACGTGCGGCACTCTAAAAACCAGAAAAAAAATAAAAACTAAAAATAGGCATTTTATTAAAAATATTCTTCTGCCATGCAGGTGAATGGCAGGCTGAAGACAACATGGCTACTGAGTAGTGGTTGCTAAGGGGGGAAGCTCAGTCTGAGAGATGTAACCAAGCATTAATAGGCAATCCTATGCAAATGAGGATAAGGATAGTGAATCCCAATTTTCCCTGCCATGTGAACCATGTCCCTAGAGTGTAAGAGTAGGATTAGGGGAGTAACAGAGTAGAAAATAGGTGACATCATGAGGGGGATATGTATCAAAGATTGTAAGCTTATTGGAGCAGAGTGGCATGTGTTTGCTGTAAGTGACTCAGGACAAGAAGAGGTGTGTCTACAGTTGTCTTAACTGAAACCCAGAAACCGAAGGTGTATGCCGTGGATATCACTAAAGTTTCTTGAAAAGATGCTTACACTGTGTGCATGCGTGTGCGCGCCTGTAAACCCGTCTAAGCCTGTGTGCACGTGTGTGCACCCGTGTAAGCCTGTGTAAGGCTGTCTAAGCCTGTGTGCATGCATGTGCAGCTGCCTAAGCCTGTGTAAGCCTGTGTGCATGCATGTGCACTCACGTGCGTGTTTGCGCTTGTTTGCGCGGTGCTGCTCCCTGTGGAAACAGAAAGGGAAAAGGAAGGAAAAGAAGTAGTAGGAAGTTAACCAAGGAGAACTAGCAGAGCTGCCAGGTGAAATCAATCAGAATCAGCCAATTACACAGGCAGTACACTAGCCCAGCCCAGCCCAGCACTTAAAACTCTGCAAACAACATTCCCCCATGTTTTTTTCTCAGAAACACTGCAACACTGCAGTCTACAAAGAGAAGTGAAAACTTAAAAAGCTTAACTGAGAAAAAAAATGTTAGGGGCTGCCATTGCTATTATAAGGCAACATGTGCAAGATGCTGAGGGTGGTGCCATTGTGAATGCTGCTGAGCAACCCACAGTGAGGAGACGGAGAAGAGTGTACAGACCCAGGGTAACCTACCAGGGACTACATGAGTGGGAAATAGTGGAGTGCTACAGAGTGGACAGAGACCTCCTGCAGCAAATTGTTGAGCTGTGCAGGCCATGCCTCACACACAGAACCAACAGAGTGGAACCCATCCCAGTGGAAACCAAGGTATGTGTTGGCCTAAGAATACTAGCAACAGGTACCTTCCAGAGACCAACTGGTGATATGATGGGGATTTCACAGGCATCAGCATCCAGTGTACTGCACCAGTTCCTGAATGCCATGTCAGCACATGTCGGTGATCATGTATATTTCCCCAATTCCCATGAGGTATTGGCCGGCAATATGCGTCTCTTCCAGCAAATAGCGGAATACCCTGAGGTAGTGGGTGCAATTGATTGCACGCACATACACATCAAAGCACCAGCCGGTGAGCGGGGTGGGACCTACATCAACCGCAAGAGCTTCCACTCCATCAACTGCCAGGTCGTGTGCAATGCCCAGGGCATAATACTGAATGTGTGTGCTGGCTGCCCTGGAAGCTACCACGATTCCCATATCTGGCATCTGATGCAGCTGTACCAGACATTTGCCAATGGGGACATCCCTGACGGTCACCTAGTGGGGGATGCTAGATATGCACTGGAGCTGTGGCTGATGACACCCATCAGAAATGCACACACTTCTGAACAAGAACTCCATATCGAGGCACACGCACAAACATGAAATGTAATCGAGCGTGTGTTTGGGATGCTCAAGTCATGGTTCCGGTGCCTGGACACATCTGGTGGAGCCTTGCAGTACTCACCAACTACATGTACCCAAATTGTCATGGTATGTGCCATGCTACACAATATGATCCTGTGAAAACAGCTGCAGCAGGAACAGCATGGGGCAGGGCCAAACAGCCCCCCACCATTGCCAAGGCCTGCACAGGCACAGCGTGACTCAGAGGAGGAACAACCTGAGCCTGCCCCAGTAGGCAGAAGGAGGCGTGCCCAGTATACCCTGGCCTTGGCAAAGAGACAACGCATAGCACATACACTGGCTCAGTAGGAACCCTGGAAATTATACCTCTCTCTGACTCACACATAAAATAAAAGGGATACCTAACTTGACACTACCTGTTTCCAAACATGTATAGGGAGTGTAGTATGTGCATCCGACACAGGCATCCCTGCAGCACCACCTGAGGCATGATTGTCATGTTTTAAGCAATATAAAGCAGTGCTAAGCAGCTTTTACCAATATTTAGTATATGTAAACAAAATTGCCAGTGCTAACTAGCGCAACATCAGGCAACGTTGAGCAATGTTGGGCAAGGTCGGGCAAAGTTGAGCAAAGTCAGGTAAACATGCTCATATTTGCTTTACTGCCCCTTAAGCAGTCTGGTCTGCCCAGCATGAAAATAAAAAGCAGTGACAGGGCTCAAACCCAGGATACTGTGCACTATAGTTACAGTACTGAACCACTAAGCCATGATAGCATTTGAGTGGCACAGACACAGCAGGACAATTGTACACTAATGCAAACACAAAGAAATGCTGTAACATGGCCTAAAGAGGCATATGGGTAACCTCCTCCACAGGCCTATGCAGACAGAGAACATCAGGCCAGGCAGTGTGATGTGGGTTTTGTAGGCTTTGAAGTCACAATCTAATATACGTGACAGTGGACGCTAAGATGTGTAGTACAGTAGTATGCCTCAAGCCAGTATGATAGGCAACAGTACAGACTGAAATGGTGTACTGTACATAGCAGTGCAGGCATAGCAAATGTGTATAAGTGTCAGGTGAACCCCTCATCCTATGTACACCCACAGTAACAATTAGGTGTGCCCCCGGGTAGAAATGTACAAAGAATAGCTGTACCCCCTGTATGTAGAAATGTTGATAAGTCTATGCAAAGTGTCTCATGGAAGCCCTGCAGGCACAGCATGATCCCTGTTGATTTATGACACAAAGGTGAGCCCTGCTGTAAAAATACAACTTGAATTTCCATACACATATAGTATAAATGTCTATACCGGGCTTGCTCACACACTACAACAAATGTAGTGGATTTCATTCAGCATCACACTGAAAGGTCATACTGGGCATGCTCACACACTTAAATAAATGAAGCAAATGTCAGGCAACAACATACTGAAAGGTCATACTGGGCATGCTTACACACTTAAATAAACGAAGTAAATGTCAGGCAACAACATACTGAAAGGTCATACTGGGCATGCTCACACACTTAAATAAACGAAGCAAATGTCAGGCAACAACATACTGAAAGGTCATACTGGGCATGCTCACACACTTAGGCTAAATACGGAGGTGATAATAAGGGATCTATGGACAAATGTGGATAGTCATCTCTACTTCCAGAAACACATTCACAAAGTTGTCAGAAGATCATGCTATGTGTTCACACAAACTGCCAAGGCCTGTGCATGTAGGTCAAAGGAGGTTCCCACTACTCATCAGTCATTAGACCCATCAGAGAGTACCACAACACACTTGCGATGAATCTGACTAGGCACGTTCAGCAGCCAGAAAGACCACTGAAGTACCATAATAAGAGGATTACTGGCCTCAAACAGTTGCTCCATGCAACAAGACTGAATGTAACCCAATCTGTACTCTGTTGCATACTGTCTACTCAGGAGATCTCTGCCCAACAGACAGGTCCATGTCATGGCTACACTCAGATCTGTTCTGAGTTACAGCAAAATGGCACTAAATATACAGACCCAACTGATATTACCAACATCCTGGCAGATAGGATCAGTGTTAACTTTACCCCCCTCTCACCCATGAAAGAGCACATCTCTATAATGGAAGACTGCAAAGTTGCTGTCATCACGGCTGCACAGGTAAAAAACACTCTCCAAAGCCAGTATCACAGCAGCCATGGGACCAGATAACTTCCCAGGCTGTGTTCTATACAAACCACAGAACGAACAGGCACCACACTGACGTACCATGTGCAGTCATAGCCTCACCTCATGCTTTGTGCCTGCTGAATGGTGCACAGTGACGGTTATCCCACTACACAAGGGTGGAGACACCATGGACCCCAGGAACTAGTGCCCCATTAGCCTGATGAACCCGCTCTTCAAGGCCATAGAATGTATCATCATACAACTTATATAAAATTACATTGGTAATCCCCAAACCCTGGACCACAACCATGTTGGGTTTGTAAAATGCAGATCATGTCTCCTAAACCTGATAGATGACATTGAAGCAGTCACCAGAACCGTAGACAAGGGTAAGGTGGTTCGCACAGCCTATGTAGATCCTGCCATGGCATACAACACCACCCCACACTCTGGAAATATAGATAAATCCACTAAACTAGGTATAAATTGCTATGTCACAAGATGGGTTGCCAAAAGGCTTACTGACAGAACACACACTGTGAAAGTAACAGACTCCAAGTATGACTTTGGACCAGTGACGAGTGCAGTACCACAGGGTCCAGTCCTGTGTCTTGTCCTGTTTAGTATCTACTTCCCTGAAGTAAACTTTAACATGGAAGGTCTGTGGCTACTGAAGTGTCCAGAGGACTGCAAACTAGGAGCCATAATTGTAAACACTAAAGATGTGGACATCCTACAAAAGGGCCTCACTGAGACAGATGGCTGTTGTCAAAGCCATGGTCTCTAGCTCAATGCCAAAAGGTACATTGTCATCCCCTTTGTTAAAAACTCTATAGCCAAGAACTACAACATAGGCGGTAGTATACTTAACACTGAAAGTGTGACAAGAGACCTTGGGTCAAAGGTTGACAGTGGACACAACTGTGATAATCACATCCCCACAGTAGTCAGGAAACCCTCCTATGTGGCACACCTCATCACAAAATGTGTCTCATGCAGAATAGAAGAGGACATTGTTCCCCTCTACTCATCACTCAATAGAACTATAATGGAGTACAGCGCCACTGTTGCTATATACCTCACAAGACAACTACAGCAACTGGAAAGCCTGGAGCAATACCTCACAAAGAGCATTATCGGCCTGAAATACATGCCATACACAGACCATCTCAAAATGCTCCATCCGTACTCCCTTGCATATCGCCTACTCAGAGGTGTTCACTGCCTAACATACAAAGCTATGTCAAACACAGAGCTGTTGGACATGCTCCACGTAAAACACTCACAATCCCTCAGACGTTCGGACCCAAAACCATGAGTGAAATACAAAAGGAAGGGGTGTACCCATTTACCTTATTGATACCCACACCTTCAGGTTAGTGGCACAGCATGAGGCCTTGGAGACCATGCAAGTGCAACTAACATTGGGCAAAGCTGCTCATCAGATTGTAGCCTGCTACAGATCACCTACCTTGTCTCAGGAACCTCACTCAGTATTCCTGAGAACAGTGGAAAATATAAAGGTCCTATCAAACACCATTATATGAGGAGATTACAACTACCCAAATATTGAGTGGGAGAATTACTAGTGTACAATGTCCTTTGCCCAATGTTTCCTAGAGTTTAAAAACTCTAACACCCTGGAACAGCTGGTCACCACGCCCACTAGAGGTGGCAACATACTGGACATGATCATCACCAACATGGGGTACCAGTGTTCCACAACACAGATAAACCCCTCACTGGTAATATCAGATCATAAAGTAATCACACTGGACATCCACATCCCCCCCCCCCACCCAGTCAATGAAACTACTGTGAAGACATTTTCAAAAGCAAACTGCACACTTCCCAAGATCAAAGTGGAAAGTTTCAAAGCCCTCTTGCTATAGAATAATGGTATACAATCTGCCGAATCATTTACAAGTGCATCCTATGAGCATCTGCAGGGATGCATGGATCAAGACATCACAAATAAAACCAAGATGCACTCCTACAAAAATAAGAAAACAATCTGGTTGCCATTGCCCATAAATAAGCTAGACAACAGAAGGAGGAAACTAACACAAGATACAGCCAACTTCACTAAAGGAAAGGCATCACTGATCATTATTAGGAAGAAACAATGATCGCTCATAAAATAATCCAAGAGAAACTACTTCTCAAAGTAACTAAATCTAATACAGTAAAGTCTTACTTAACCAGTACCCATGGGGATTGGTAGATGCCGGTTAACTGTATGTTCCTTTTGCTTGAGATATGTTTTGCAATTTTTGATTGGCTCATATACCAGTATACAAGCAATTCAAAAATGGCAAAGCAGAGCCACTTCTACTCAATGAGGAACTGTGGGCTGTTTCACGTTGAGTAGAAGTGGCTCTGCTTTGTGATTTTTGATTGGCTCGTATGCCAGCATATGAGCCAATCAAATGCCGGTTGCTTAAGAGTACTGGTTGCTTGAGACCCAGATAATGGGAATTTTACTATAATTATTATAGTAACTCTCTATTATTCCACCAAATATCTAAGTCCTGGAATTCCATGCCTCAGGCAATACTAAATTCTAGCAACACATACAAATTTAAACTACTGCTTAAGGAACACCTAACCAAAAACTGGTTTTGGTCCTGCACTAATCCAGACTGATCATTCTGTCCTTACTTGCTCTTACAAGCAAAAGCTCTCTTCCTTACTAAATGCTAACATGCAAACTATCCTTTCTGTCATGGAATTACAGTTTCTCTCTACCTATCTCAAGCTCACCACCACTCCTATTTTTATCTACCTATCTCACGCTTCCTACAGTTTTATCATATTCCCTCCTTCTTGTACTGCACCTGAGTATTGCCTTAGCTATCACTGGTTAGAAAAGTAACACTAGCATAGCAACGATCAGCCATATTCTTGTTCATATACCAAACAGGTATCGCATAAATATTTACCTCCAAAATCATGATATTGATCTACTGATCAGTCATTTCTCTATGATGACACAAACTATTTCATGCTAGTTTATTTGTTTTTTTTTTCCACTTTATATTACTCTTTCAATTTTTATTGTTTATACTAAAATTTAATAAACTGTTTTCTAGTCCAGAGGAATTTTTCTCCCCGGGTCTCTGCTGAAAATGAACCAAAAGCTCAGCCAGACTAACCCGGTTAACAAATGTAAAATAAAATAAATAAATAAATAAATTGTTTATGTATAAACTGTTAACGACCTATATTTACCAAATGTATGTATTCTTGATTGTTATCAATTTCTTATATTGTTAATAATGTGTTTTCATAATGGAACTTTTCTTCCCGGGCCTCCACTGAAAAAAAGGGCCACTGGTCCAATCGGACATCCCCGGTAAACAAATGTAAAACAAATGTGGCCGAATAATTATGTCTTCCAATTTACAAGAAACCACCATTACTTGCTACAGAACTCTGGTTTGCTGTCCATAACCTCCTCTTCCCATTGGCTAAAATGCTCATGGTAGCATCTCTTTAGGTCACAGAGTGGGTGATTCTTGTAACATCATTCAAGACTCTGGCAAGGCAGTATCAGACATGCACTTTGTACTGGGGACCATCATAGGAGTGCCCCAGCAGGTGCTATAAGTAGCCCTTATGCAGGAGGTACAGTAATATTTTGTTTCCTTTCCACACCATGCTGGGAGCCCTTCCACAGACAGCACCACCAGAAGCCATGGACACATTACAAGTTGCAAGCTAGAGGAAAGTGGCAGCAGAGTCACATCAACTTAAGTGGGCGTCATGTGATGTGGCATGATAGGCAGCAGGGCAGTGTGATGGAGCCTAATGCCACCTAATGCCACCCTATATTCATGCATTATTCAGCATCATAGCACAGTGGCATTGGGGGGATTATGCTGTCCTAAAGGTGTGTACCATGCCTCTCATCCTCTTAGTACAAGAATTCTGAATAAAGTCTAAAATAATGGGGGAACAAAGGTCGAACAATTGGGACAGATTTTAAATATTTCTTTAATAAACAAGTTGCTAGAATAACAGAATTTGTATTATCATGCATTTTCTGAAGGATATAATGTCTGAAACTCAAATGTACATCATTATTTAGTGACTTCAATCCTCTGCAATTTGACAGAAAAGCCACAAATTTTATAAGTAACAGACCAAAAATATGAGGCAGAAATCTGGACATTCTGCAAAAATCTGGACAGTTGAGAGATATGGTGTGTACCATGTACAAACAACAGCCCTGTCCATGGTTGCAGTATAGTGCTATTAGGGACTACTAGGCTAATTATAACACCTTCACCCCATTGGATCACAAACCTGTCTGCACATACGTTGAGAATTTTTTAGCAAATTATGCATAAGCATGGGCAGCCACAAGCCTCACTGTGCAGTCCAGGACTCATATATAGTGTCTTAAATGTGTGACTCAGAGACATTTACCATGAATAGCCTAATTAGCATAATTGTCATGCATAGCTGGCTTTAGCCACCAGTGAACCCTGTGGTCGCTGGGGGCCCCATGGTCCTGGGGAGTCCCCAACCCCAACAAGTTATTGTATCTTGATATTTTGTAACCTGTCTGTGAAGCCAACAAAAGCTAGTACAGCAGGCTTGTGTACTTAATAAACCAGGTGGTTAATAATAACCTTTATTTATATCTCCTTTAAAATTCAAAGATATCTCTGGTTAATGTAACAGTGTTTTGTCAAGTAACAGCCTTCACAATTCCATTAAATATTTTACCACTGACATAGTGCCACTGGCTTAGTTAAATCCTGCTGGTGGATATTCTCTCCACTAAAATTAACAACATAACCATCTTTAGGTATCTGTAGTACTTGTGACTGCAGGGAGACCACTTAATTATCTTTTAGTGT
Source organism: Protopterus annectens (assembly GCF_019279795.1). Lineage (NCBI taxonomy): Eukaryota > Metazoa > Chordata > Ceratodontiformes > Protopteridae > Protopterus > Protopterus annectens. The sequence continues at coordinate 1,142,336,480 of NC_056730.1, forward strand.
ATGGGGCCCCACAAAAGCTGCTGCTGGATGGGGAAAAATGAGGAGAAAAATGTATTAATTTTCTGATTACACTCTTTGACTTGAACAGGACTGTGATATAACTCACTTAGGATAAAGCTTATAATGAACATGAACAAGGTACGCACTAGGGAGCTCAGCCACCCAGAGTGACCGATCTCAGTGCAAACCTTTGGTTATAAGAAGAACTGATGCTGCCAATCTTCAGAAATGGTTTTCTCTTTCAGGGAGTTTTATAAATACTGGCAGAACACCAGATACTATAACTCTCAAATTCTTTGCTCAAAAATTATGGACAAAGCCAAAAATAATAGTGGAATAAAGTCTTAAAATCAGGAATACATTTTAAATGTTACTCTTATTCACTTACAAGTTAATAGAATAACGCACGTTGTGTCAACATGCATTTTTGGACAATAAGAAGTATGACAGTGATCCCTGGATTTATTGACTGACTGTAATCCTGAATGATTTACCAGCAAACTAAACTATTTATGAGGGATAGAGGAAAATTATGAGGCAAAATTAGGGATGGTCCATGAAATCAGGGACAGTGATGGGCATCCATTACTCCTAAATAAAGTAAATGAAAATGACTTAACACCTGCTACTGTTTGACAACTGCTAAACAAGTCACTTATGTGGTGTGGCAATACTACTGTTTTACCATGTATTGTTATTTGCTGAAATAAGTAAAAAACTAGTATTGCTATGGCCTCTGCTTGTTTATGTGCCTAAAAAAATCACTGCTTTTATCTGTGTTCGTACCCAATAATGCAGAGACATATACATTACTTTTCTGGGTATCAGTAAAAATGTAGTTAACACATAATTATATTTTAAAAGTGAGGCATAAAATTTATCACAAAATATTCAGACACTTAGATCTTCTAGGAGTCTTTTGGCACCCACTCCCCAGACTATGTAAATGGGTTTTAACTTGGACTTAGTGGTGGCTACTGCTCTCAACCACACCCATTCTAAAACCAGCTTTACTCAGGTGGGTATGTACAAAAGGTTTCATAGGTTCATAGGTTGGTACTAGGCTATTGGGCCTAGGACCTATACAAGCCTAGCCATAACAATTCCCTGGCTATTTCTTCCCACAGTCTTTACTTCTCTTTCCCTTGGTCTCTCTAGGTTTTGTCAAGGGCTGGGGAATGTGTGGTCATTACTTCTTTAATTTTCATCACAGTCAAACCTTAGAGCTGTGTGCAGGAGATCATTATAGCTTGTACTGGAGATGGAGACAGTGTGGTTATTGTTTATTTTACTTTTCTCACAGACCTCAGAGGTGTACAAAGAAGGTTACTATAGCTTGTGTAAGGACAGTGTACTGTCTAGGAGCAACAAAGTTTCACTTTCCTCACAATCACACATCAGGCACTTATACAGGTGTCTGCCTTTGGAAGTCATGGATGAGGAGTGAGGAGGCATATATCATGCATATGTATGACAGCAGTTACTTGAAATACATGACTGTGGCAATTTGAACCTTTGCTTTCATGCCAATCTAACACCAAAGGGGTGCACGGGAAATGGCTGTCTTTTTTTTTTGGGGGGGGGTTAGGGAGTCAGGCAGTATTCCCAGGTAGGATCTGTGTATCATCACAACAACTGATTTGTTTATTGTGAACTACTATTCTGTCAGCTTTGAACATTAAGCCTAGGGCACAACTTATGTCTTCCTCAAAGGAAAAAAATCTGAAACTCTTTTCTTACTCATGATTTTCTTAAGTCACTGTTGGATTAAAAGTTTGGGAAAATGTTTGAAAATGCATCCCAGACCATCTACCGCCCTATGACTTAATTGGGTTATCTTTTAAATGGTTATTACTGTGCTATCTTGGTCAGGAAAAGTGTATTGAAAGGATGCAATGAAAACTAAAATTGAACAGCAATAATGAATTTCCTTCCTTAATCATAATGTCTGTTTAAGCCATCATGGGATGAAAAGGTTGTGGTACAAAAAATACTTTAAAATGGACTTCAGAGGATATAGAATGTTATGGCTTCTTAAAAAAGCCAAAGCTAAGACAAAATATAAGAAAAAGAAGAAAAAAGTGATGTGAATGGTGTGGGAAGCCCAAGCTGGGGATAAACAGAGGTGAGGACTGGAGAATTTGAATGTGTGGGTGTAATGAGGGGAGAAAGAGGAGGCAGTGTGTGTGGCAACATCTCACTAAGTCCAGCCCTGTACACAGAGTTGTTATGATGTCTCATTCCTGCAGTTAAATGCTAATAACTGTAAATATTCCTTTGAGAGATGGGCCAACATAGTGTGGTATTCAGGCATGCCATACTGTATGAACATAGTAACTGCAGGTCAGTCTATTTATACTAATCCTAAAAGTTTGCAGAGTGAACTAAACATTTGCTTAGGAGGGGTGGCAGTGACAGGGTGATACTTAAAAGTATCCAAGGGGGCCCCAATTTGACATTTGCTGGGGATCCCCAAAATGCTACCATCAGCCCTGTTGTCATGTTATGTGCAATAAAAACAGCCGTGGCAGCTGCAGTGCTCATTGTACTACAGAAATGTCCTTGCTTAACAAGTGAAACTAATACTGGATATTGAATTTACCCTACAGAGAAAAGAGCAGTCTATGTTTGCTTTGGTAAGGGTACAAAAGGCAATAATGAGAGAGGAGAATGACTAGTTAACAGTAATTCGCTTTTATTGTTGTTGGTGGGAGTTTGCTCCATATGTACTAGTTGATGCGGGGCACAAGAAAGTATGTGATGGAGTACTGCAGTTTGTAACTACATTACTCTAAAGTGTACAGGAGGATGTGACATGTGATGGAATAAGATTTCAGTTATATATTCAGGCAGGGGAACTGATTGAATTCATATGACTTTAGTGGGGTAGCTCCATAGCCACCTGTGGACAGGTGTATAAGGTGCATGGGGAGGGTCTATATTACGAAAGTGAAAAACCCTATCCACAAATACCAAAACATTGACCCCTATACCGCAAACCGCAAAAATCCCGAACGCACTAAACAGCGAAAAAAAAAATCGAACTGTCATAGTCGACCAGCCCCACCACTAGCTATATACTACCAACCCAAATAAAATAAATAAACCACATACGTACACTAACCAAACCCTACTTCTAACCTAAAGTAAAGCACAAAACCCTACTTCTAACCTTACATTAAACCCTACATACACAACTAACTATACACTGTCCTTAACCCCTCCCTAACCCTAAGGTCCGTAACTACCGCACACATCCCCTACAGACATACACCCAAACAAAACAAATAATCCACATACATACATTTAACAAAACCCTACCTCCAACACTACTAAACCCCACATACAAAACTATCTATGCACTATCCTTAACCCCTCTCTAACCCTAAAGTCCGTAACTACCGCACATTTCTCCTACGAAAATATACACAAACAAAATAAATAACCTACTTACGTACATTTAACAAAACCCTATCTCTAACCCTACTCTAAATCTAACATACATTACTTATCTAACACTTACCTTAACCCGCACCCTATCCTAAACTCCGTAACTATCCAACACTTACCTTATGCAGCTAATCCACAGACGGGCCAACCATGGAAATTTGATATTTCCATTTTCGCGGTTTTCGACTTTTACTCTAAGTATACTTCTCGCTATACGGTTCAGCATTTATGTATTCACGTAAACATCTTTTCGCTTTCCTAATATAGACCAGCATGGGGAGGGCTGCAATGATGGATGCCTCAGAACAGGGCAGAGGTGAAGTCAAAAGTAGACTAACAGGTCAGTGGATTTGCAACTGTGAGATGCATCATGACCTCATTTATGCAGCACAGACAGATAAGACTGTATTGCAAATATAGTGTCTGCATATTTGTGTCTTATGTGGAAGATAGTGGACAACATTAGGTGGAAATGGAACACAGGTTAAGAGATACAGGGCTGGTATAAATATGTGTAGCATGTGATGGCCATGCTTTATTGGGCACAGGTATGTATAGACTGCTGATAAGGTGCATGTCACAACACAGACCACCCCCACCACACTGTCCTGTTGGAGTGACATGGGGACCTCTTCTGTGATATTAGGGTCTCATAGGAGCAGAACAGTAGCTAAGTTTTCTGACAGCCTGAGCAGTTCCCTTAGTTAGCCCCTCCCCAACTCAAGGCAGCAAACTGCTTGCTGCAAATGTAACAAGTAGCTTGCTGTTGTTAAATTACCACACACTAAGTGCTTTAGTGCTTCAGCCATGACTGCAAATGCATTATCTGCATTCATTTCTGAATGCCAGTACTGTACTCCTTCCCCATCAGCATTTGTCAATAACTACCCCCAACACCTTACACCTGGGCTAGCTCCTCCCTTTTCCCTGGTGTAGCTACACTTCTGAGTAGGAGATACTGTGCATATGATATCTGGCACTTAGTTGCAGACTAGAGCCCACCTCATTGCTAGTGCCAGAAAATAGTGTGCCCACCTCTGCCTCACATGGTCTTCTCCTGTATCCTATTCTTCCAAAATCACCTCAGCCATCACCACTTCCACTACTGGCTCTGATCTGTCTGGTCTTCAGTGGCAGTCCCCAGTTGTAACTGTCAGCATACAATCATGTTGTGCAGATTTGCAGAGATAACAAATATCTTGCTGCAAGTCACTAGAGCATACTGCAGCATGCTTTAGTAGGAATCCAAGAAGTGGAAATGGGTCTGCAATGGTCCAGACTCATGTTCAGTGTTGTTTCAGGTCTGTAGCATCTCAGCTATGTTCTGTGACTTATGACTTGGTGTTATGAGCCATGGGTTTAGGGCATATCCAGCATCACCAATAAGATGTCCCTGTGGGAAGTCAGTCTACACAAATAGCTTGTATAGGTCAGATGTGTGCCAGATGTGGGATTCATGGGAACTGTCTGGATGACACACTGACACACTGTATATGAGACCCTGTGTGTTACACTCCACCTGGCAGTTGATGGAATAGAAACCCTTACTGCTGATATACTGGTGTCCATGCAGATCAAGAGGGACCTTGAGAGTGAAGTAGCTACAGTCAGTGTCTCCTAGACCCTTAGGGAATTGGCATATGTTATAGAGTGCCCATACAGTGTTGTTTCTCCCCTCTGTTGTCAGTGAGAACTAAATATGCTCCTTCACATGCTGCAGCATCACAAAACAGAACTGGTGTAATATTTGTGAGGCAGATACATATGATATACCCACCATGGCCCATGATGTCCTGCTGGAAGGTTCCTGTAGCAAGAACAGTCAGAGTTGCACATACCTTATTGTCTACAGGGATCTGTATCCTGAGGATCCTGTGAGATTATATATGAGAACAGCACGTCTATCAGCTGAAGTATGGTGTCTTTGTCTACACAACTGTGCTCAACAATGTCTCTGCCATGGATACAGTGATATGTTATGTGTGGTTCTAGCCTTCTTACACATAGTAGGTAAAGGCACACCATGTTGTTTCCACTAACTTTGAGAGTGGCTACTAACAAATGTTCATCTGTGGCTGGTGCTACACTCACCACCAAAGAATGTTCTCTCCCCTTGTTCACCAAAAAAGTACAGTGTACAAACTCACTGGTGCCTACAGTTGATTGCAGATTTGCAGATTTTTTTGTCTTTTACATTTCTGAATCACTTGCTTTTTACATATTGTTGTCACTTGTGTCTCTGAAACAATTCCTCCCTGTGCAGCAAAAGTCTTCAGCTAATTTGGCCTAATGCATTCTTCTATTTCTAAATATCGGGGCTTCCCTGATCACCTGGTTAGCTTTATGGTAATAATAGTAAGTTACAGAATAACAGATTCAAAAGAATTGAAGAATACATTACTACTATAAATGCTTCTGAGATTACTACTTTACTGGCCAAACTTGATCATAACAAGATGGTAGGAAGAGCTGGGATAACTAATACAGACTTAACGACACTTAAATACATACTACCCAGTCAAGGCTTGTTATCAAACAAATGTAATACCAAAAGGTGAAAAATCACCTATTGTTAAACCAGTGGTGGGCAGTTGTGAAGACCCAAACAAGTATAGGCCTGTAAGTCTAATTCCCAATTCAAGGAATGTAATGAAAACCACATTATCAAATATGCTAAGAGATGATTTATGTAACAAAGAATTTATTAACATCTATCAGCAAGCAGCTTTCATTTAAAAGAACATTATAGCAGTTGTAGAAAACACCAAGGCAGATGTATATAATGACTTTAGTTCAGCATGTGACAGACAAAATATAGCTCACAGGATATTGATAGGTAAGTTTGATAATGCGAGTCTTTCTACAAACTTGGTGTGTTGAATCAATTAATGGCTTAGTGACAGGATCTAGCAAGTAGTAGTATAAGATGTTTAGGGGTGCACTAAGTTATGATTGAGGTGGATCTTAGAGGTCTGCCTTGGGACATACCTCTTTAACATTTACATGTTCAATATCCAGATTCCTTCAGATACATTTTATTTCTTCATAGAAGATGACTAAAGGTTAAGCAAGTATATAACAAATGATGTAGGCAAAGCAAGTTCACAGAACTGTTTGCATTATTTTAGCAAATGTTTAGGGGAAAATCATATGGTAATAATTATTGATAAGACCAAACATAATAATTCTGATATGCAAAAGAAAAATATATAGCAATAAAGGAAGGATGATTGAAAGCATATTCTTTAAAGATCTGGGCATCTGAGTGGACAGCAAAATAAGTTTGGCTACCAGACTGACCATGTCATTATTGAATTCAGTGATATTAAGATGCTAAAAATGTTTTATATAACATTAATAAAAACAACAATTGAATACATAAGTTAGTTATTGGATATTTGTTAGAAAGACAAAAAGGTTGAAATTTGAGAAAGTTCAATACACATTTAACAACGTAATGAATGAATGAACAAGGCATAAAGAAATATTTAAATAAAGTATGCATTGTTTTCTATCAGAACCACCAACAATACTTAGTTCATAGGCTGTTACTAGGCATGTAGTCTATGAGACTATTGAGAGCCTGAACTGTCCCTGAGCACTGTCTGGTTAAGTGGTTTATTCAGAGTCTCATGGTAAGGAAATAAAAGGCTGAGGGTATCAAACCCTAGACTACAAGAAGTAGTTCACTAACAGCTCATAGCCTTAATCATCTGCACTAACTGCTAAAAAAAAATACATTACATTTCCATGACTAGGAATCAACTTGAGGCCTCAGTGGTGAGAGGACTCCTAACCACTAGTACAGTTGGGAATCTCTGACAGACATTTAAAGCATTTAGACAATAGTCTTTATGAGAAAATCGCAAACTAAAGAAAAGTGAGTGGCTTGATTTAATTAACTTGATACATACATGTCTTAAGAATAATAGTGTGATGCCCATGCACTGGCCCAGCAATCAAAGAGCCTTAATCCTCACCACTAACACCAGTGAGGGGCATCCATATAGGGAAAGTATAATAAATATACACACAGTGAAGTACAATTTCCCTTAACAGCACACAGAGATCACAGTCAGTCTGGGGCTGTTCTCTCCCTTTCTCTCCAGATCCTCAATAAGACTCCCCACTGGCACAGCTATAGGGTCCAGATCTCAGCCTAGTGTGCAAGCTAAAACCTCCAGCACCCTCCCTGTCCAACCAGTGCTTTGTGTCCCTGCCCAAGTAGCTGACACACACACACACACACACACACACACACACACACACACACACACACACACACACACACTTTGAGATAAGAGTTATATACAACCACACAGACACTCCTGGGGATGGCTGGCACAGGTTCTTCAGCCCAGACTATATGGTAGAAATCACTGCCACCACCCACTAATATTTATCAGCTACCAAAAGGCCCGTATGAAAGGGTGTCCAGTTATACTGTGCAATATTGTTATCCAAATGGTAAGTGTAACTGAACAGTCAAGACTTATTGGAGTGGCTTGGCCAGTATCACTTTATACATGCAATGTACTCAAGAGCTTAAATTATCTCTACACAAAACAGCCACAGTTGAAAGGTTTAAAAATATTTAACAATAAATAATAAAAACACAAGACAATACTTCTTACTACACAGTGCTAGTCAAGAGTTCAGAGATCACAGGAATACTTAAAATAATACAGTAGAAAAGTTTTGACATCAATATAAAAAAAGCTAATCTAATCTTCCTAGTTCTTAGCTATATCTAAGAGAAAGCACAGTTCTAAAATAAACTTACATATAGAGCAAGACAGTGCTGGTGATGTTGGATGTTCTCAAGACAAATGCTCAATGCTCTCATTCTTTCTGTCCTTAAATTGATAACACAGTACCACTGATTCATTTCAGATTACATCATTTCTTTCTGATTCCCAGGCTAACAGACTCTCAGCCCTTTTGATCTTGCAGCTGGTCAGGTAGCCAGAGCAATAAAATAAATTATACATGTAAATTCTAGCCATTAACTCTGGCCTCAAAACAATAGGCAGAATGCCTCCCTCTAGACATCTCAACTCCAATTTTTAGATGAAAGAATTTCATAATGCTCGACTTATCAGCTTTCTTACAGCAGAGTGCACTGTTGTTACATTTGTGTAGTTCAACATCAAATGCAGTCTTTTCATATTTAAGAGAACAAAATGACAGAATTATCTACAAATTATATCTAGCTAGGCTGGCAGTCTTCACCTATCTTCACAAACAGAACTATAAAATGTGTTACAGAAATAGTGGTTGTTGAACAGACCACTACCAATAAAGCAAAAATAAATAAATAAAAACAAAAGAAACAGAAGATTTGGCATCCATTAAAATCTTCATTGAACAATTTTATGATACCTATTACAATGTTTTTAGATAAGTAAAAAGAGCACACATTCATGCCTACTTGGCACAGCAATATATTGCACTGTATGCAGTGCCCTTATCTGAATCTGTATTAACTCTCCTACAGAAATGTTACAACATACGGCAACATGCACATACCATACAAAAAGGCACACAACTACACAACACACACACACACACACACACACACACACACACACACACACACACACACTGTTTGTCGTTTTTGCATTTAAGTTACCTGTAACACATTGCATTTAAGTTACCTGGCACTTGCTCACTAAAGCAATTATATAAGTCAGCTCTAAAAAATTAAAAGCACTACACCCTCACAAACTCCCCTTGAGTACCTTGTTCCCCATTGGCCCTTTTTTTCAATTATAAAGGAATTCCCAATACTATTCTAGCATGTCCAAAGGTCAGTTGTCAATCTCCTCTCCGGTCCAGCAGGTGAATCTGGGAATCTTGAGGCAATGTTACAACTGCTTCATGTACACAGACAACCCTCTCCTCCTCCCAACAAATTCCAACACATGTGAGAGATGCAACCATATAGCCAAACTGGAGGCTAAGCTCTCTCAACTCAGTACTGGCGTAACCAGTCAGGAGGAGAAGGAAACCACACTCACTACAATTCCAGTCTCACATAGACCTACCACGACAACAAACCAAACACATAAACACACAAAAACATACTAGGAGGCTCTAAATAAAAATCTGCCTAAGCAGCAGAGACCTCCAAAGCAGACATCCAAGCAACCGCTACCCCAAAACAAAACACGTGCAACACATAGCTCACAAAGCCAGTGTGCCGAACTGTCAAAGCCCTTAAGGCTAAACAACACACCTGATACACTTGTAATAGGTGACTCTATCGTCAGGCACACTGACGTCCCGCTCACCAGGCTGAACAAGGAGAAGGTCACGGTGAGCTGCCTGTCGGGCGCTAGGATCCACCACATAACACAAGCACTCAGGTCACTCCAAGGCAAGTACAAATATGACTCAGTCATTGTCCATGCTGGTGTGAATGACCTGAGATGTACCTCCCTGGACTACATGAAAAGAGACATAGAGCAGCTCTCTGAGCATGTAGCCCAGGCTGGTATGACCCTGACATTGAGTAGCATCTTACCCTCACCAAGAATGATGCCACAATATGAAGACAAGATGATCAATTTCAACAATTGGCTTAAGTATTGGTGTCATTCAAAGGGGATCCAATGCCTGTCAGCCTGGGATGACATGCTCGACAAGCCACGATGCTTCACTAGGGACGGCTTGCACCTGTCACCCCTGGGCTTTCAGATATTGGCAAAGGCTCTAGCTACCCCCATAGTGCCTTTTTTAGGCAAGGCTCAAAAGACAAACCCACCTCCAAAGGTATCACAAGGGATAAGAAACTAAGTGTAATGCTACTCAATGCCAGAAGTCTAAACCTCAAGATGCACGTACTCGAAACTCTCCTTAGCATGGAGAACATCAATATTTGTGCAGTAACAGAAACCTGGTTTAAGGCTCCTGAGAGCACCCCAGCACTACCAGGTTATACCTCATACCATGCTTTTCGGCCCCAAAACTTGGACCGAACCACAAAAGGAGGGGGAGTATCAATATTCGTCAAAGATACCCACACCTCCAGGTTGGTGGCACAGCACGAAGCATCAGAGACTATCCATGTGCAACTAACAGTGGGTAAAACTGCCTTCCAGTTTATAGCCTGCTACAGACCACCCTCCCAAACACAGGAACCCCACTCGGCCTTCCTGAGAATACTGGAAAATATGAAGGTCTCTCCAAACACCATTATATTGGGTGACTTCAACTACCCAAACATAGACTGGGAGCATTACTCTAGCTCCAACACCCTAGCCCAAAGGTTCCTAGAATTTATAAACTCAAATGCTATGGAAAAACATGTTACCACTCCCACAAGAGGGGAAAACATACTGGACCTGATCATCACCAACATGGGGACACTATGCTCCAGACCAGAACTGTATCCCTCACTGGTAAGATCAGACCATAAACTAATCTCACTGGATATACACATCCCGACCCCACCCACTGCCCAAAAAACCACAGTGAAAAACTTCTCTAAAGCAAATTTCACATGCCTCAAAACTGAGGTGGAATCCTTCAAAGCACCCGGGCCTGTGGAAAATACGGCCCAGACTGCAGAATCCTTTATAAACGCATTCTATGAACACCTTCAGGAATGCATGGATCATGCAATCCCAAATAAAACCAAGACCCAATCCTCCAAAGGCAGACGTCCTGTCTGGTGGACCCCAGCCATAAACAAACTATACAATAGAAGGAGGAAGCTACTACATGATAGAGCAAAATCCCAAAAAGGGAAGGCATCTCTGATCAGTATTAGCAAAAAACTACGGGCACTCATAAAATCGTCTAAGGCCAGCTTCGAGAGAACAATTGCACAGGACACTAAGGATAATCGCAAGGCTTTCTTAAGTTATGTTAGGAACCTGGGTGGGAATTCCCAGATATGCTCAGAATTAGTCCAAAATGACAAAAAATACACCGAGCCCAAAGACATTGCCAACATCCTAGCTGACAGGTTCAGTGCAAACTCCCCCCCCCCTCACCAAAAGGGCAAATATCTATCGTAACAGAGTGCTGCCCCCCTGACATCTCAGATGCTCAGGTAAGAGCCGCCCTCTCCAAAGCAAAAAACATAGCATCAATGGGACCAGATGGTGTCCCGGGCTGCGTCCTACATGAACTCCAAGAAGAGCTAAACCCAAACATAAAACTACTGTTCAGTCTTAGCCTTACTACAGGATATGTACCCAAAGAGTGGCGTACAGCAACAGTGGTCCCTCTCCACAAAGATGGTGCTTCAACGGATCCTGGAAACTATCGCCCCATAAGCCTGCCTAGCTTGGTCTGCAAAGCTATGGAAAGGATCATCATGGACCTCATAAATAAAGATATTGGGGACCTACAGACACTGGATCCTACCCAGTTTGGCTTTGTTAAGGGCAGATCCTGCCTCTTAAACCTGGTTGATTTCTTTGAAACAGTCACCAAGGCCATTGACGAGGGGAAGGTGGTCCACACAGCCTACCTGGACCTCGCAAAAGCCTTCGATACAATACCCCACTCGGGCATTATAGATAAGCTCACCAGCTTAAATATAAACCCCTATGTCACTAGATGGGTTGCAAACTGGCTCAAGGACAGAACCCACATGGTTAGAATTGCTGGAGCCATGTCAGACTCCAAACCAGTTACAAGTGGCGTCCCACAAGGCTCAGTCCTGGGACCTCTCTTGTTCGGTATATATTTCTCGGGTACAGGCCAACACGGAAGGACTGTGGCTGACCAAGTTCACAGATGACTGCAAACTGGGCACCATAATCAACTCTCCAGCCGACACAAGCATCCTCCAAAAGGGCCTCATAGAAACAGACAACTGGTGCCAGAGCCATGGCCTCAAGCTAAACACCAAAAAGTGTATTGTCATCCCCTTTGGCAAAAACAAAGTGCCCACAAATTACCACATAGGTGGTAATCCATTAAGTACAGAAGAAGTCATTAGGGACCTGGGGACCCAAGCTGATAGCAATCTCTCATTTGACAACCACGTGGCCAAAGTAGTTAGAAAAACATTTTATATAGCCCACCTAATCATGAAGGGATTCACATCTAGAACAGGGGAGGTCATCGTGCCTCTTTACTCATCCCTCATCAGGCCCATAATTGAGTACAATGCCCCTTTTGGGATGTACCTTACCTGACACCTGCAGCAACTGGAAAGACCCCAAAAGTACCTCACCAAGAGGATCAAAGGGCTCAAACAGATGCCATATGCTGCCCGGTTAAAGAAACTCCAGCTCTACTCAGTGGCATACCACCTGCTCAGAGGCGATCTGTGCCTAACGTATAAAGCCATGTCCAACCCAGAATTAATGGACATGCTGCACCTCAGAAAATACAAATCCCATCGAGCTACGCGCTCGAGAGACTTGAACCTCAGCACTGAAATAAATAGGACATGCTGGAGGGACAGATTCATAACCTAGAGGCTCCCTTCACTCTGGAATAAAATCCCAGTCCAGGTTAGGCAAAGTCCCACATTGACTCTCTTCAAGAGGAATCTTGATGAGTGGATGGGAGATCATAGGTTTACCCCGGCTATCACTTCTGTGTCACTGTTAGACAGAGGCACAGTATACTAACCTCAAAAAAAGGCATAGCAAAATTAATTTAAAATGGGTGGCGAAAGCCAAACACACTCTGGCTAGGCTTATAAATGCCCTAGGGCAGATAGCCTAGTATGAACCTATGAACCTATGAACACACACACACACACACACACACACACACACACGTACACACCCCACATACAGACACACATATACCCATCCACACATGCATACATATACACAAAAACACACACATATGCAATCCCATATATACAAACGCACACACATGATGCAATGCCATACAGACAAGCACACAGACATACACATGCACAGTGACTCTCAACCGTACCAAATTCCTTGGTATTTATTGGTTTTGAGGGCAAAATAATGGGGTGCCATGAATTCCAGAGTGGCCCATTTAACTCCCAAATCTCATGTTTTTTTTTTTTTTAATCAAGTTGCTGCTGATCATCACATGCAGGAGTGTGCAATGATGCCAGCTTCATGCCAGACTGCCAGCCTGTTGGAATTCAGTTAGGGCTTGAGGAGTGTGTCTACATAGTACTTTGTTTACTTTCTTTCTTCTTCTATGTTTGGTCGTTCACTCATCAACTTGGCAATTGCCTGGATCTGGATGCTTGCTCTTAGTCTGGTGGGAGAATTTATTAGCAGCAGCAGCAATTTGTCTTGCAAGTAAGCAATCAGCAGTGCCAGCATCAGCACAAAGGCACAGAGAGAGAGAGAGAGAGAGAGAGAGTCAGAGAGACTTGTTAAGTTAAGTTGCAGACCAGCAAATAGAGTGGGGGGACGTCAGGAGGATGAGTCAATTCTCTCAAGTTTCCTGAGCTCTTTTACACAGTACACGCACAGTCCATCTGACCACACTTAGTTAAAGTTAAGTGCAGAGCAGCAGCAGCAGCAGTCGAGCTGCAGAAATGTGCAGCAGAGTAAGTTGCTGACTCATACTGGTCTGCCCAGGTCAGCGACATTCTTAATTTCTTGCAGTACAGTGCCACAGTGACCCTGAGACTGACCCTCACCCTGTCCATGTCTCCAGGGTCCAGAGACTAAGAGAAGAGAAAATGAGAACATTTATATTGACTGGCTCCTCCTGCTCCTCCAGGTAAAAGGTTCACTAAGCCCAGATTACTGACACTTTGAAATTTGACATTGTTTGTGTTTTTTTATTTTATGTGAAAAATGGAGCGACTTGAGCCAGTTATGGACATATAAGGTGTAGCCTTTACTTCTTTCTCCTTGTGTGGTATGATGATAAACATAATATATTACTCACATTATACTGATTTACAGCATTTTTATTTTTAATTATTAAATATATTAGTCTCACTGTTAGTGTTAAGGTTTATTGTCTGACATTCCATTTGCTCTGTTTCTGACTGCAGCACATTTTTCCAGTAACTGCAGACATTGAAATACATTACTCAGATTTTTTATTGATACTTTGTCATTTGTTTCTTACTTTGGAGGTTAAGTTCTGCTACCTACTAAGGACTGCAGGTGTCTTTCACAGTGTCACCCTCTTTTTTTCAATTTTAAGTTGACTGGTTAAGACTGACTGTTACCTTATCCTGTAAGCACATTTCCCAAAAGAGGTAGTCAACAAATAAATGCTTTATTTATTTATTTAGTATGGTTTTGTGTGTGTGTGGTGGGGGAGGGGGCTGGGTGTGAGGGGGATTAAAAGGTTAACTCAGATTTCAGTGGTTGTGGTTATTGGCATCCGGCCAACCCCTCTAGTGTAGTTAGGTAGTTCTGTCACTTTAAATCAGAACCAACAGTAATATATAGGTTCTTGGTCCACTTTAAACCAGGTTAGATTATTACATCCATATGGCCTTCAATGAGGACTGAAGTCAGAATATAATGGCAGGCAACAGACATAACATTTGATCTGTAGACTTCATCCTTCAGAAAATTCATGTTATGGAAAATCTGTTATTCTGTCAACATTCTAAGTTTGTAAGAACAATATTTAAAAAGTGTCAATGTTTTGTGCCTTTGTTTTTTCTTCCCATTATTTCTGACTTTGTCCAGATTTCTTGATCTAAGAGATTGAGTGGTATATGGGTCCGTTTCTCATAAAATTGTAGTTTTCTGGCATATCACTGGCAGATCTTTGAGGACTGAAGTCAGAAAATATTAATATAAAACACTATTGTTTTGTTTATTTTGTGTTTAATATGTTGTCCTTCAATTTGCATTTAAAAGTTGGTATGCCACAGTTCCATTCGAGTGGACAGGGCTACATAATTATGTATTCAAATTTTATGTTAATCAGCATACACATTTTTGTTCCAGTTGTACTTATTTTTCATGGGCCTTTGTCCAGCTTTTTTATGATTCCAGGTTGAGAGGCATGACACCCCCCCCCCCCCCACACACACACACACACACGCATGCTTGCATACAGAGTAACAAACAGGGAAACTGCACATATTTGAAAGTGAGAGGCTGAAAGTAAATAAAATGTGAAGCACATGGATTCATTGGGGATGTGGGCTGTTCAGCTGGTCATGTTCCAAATAGTAATAACAGGTAAAGTGCATTCCTTTCCCAAGAAGCACATTAAATAGCAGACTGCAGTACAATTTTTGCAAGCATGTGGTTGTAATGCTAATGCACATAAAGGTCATTGGTTAGCTACAAATTGTAGTTTTTTTGAATTGATTACAATGTTCTCCCTGTACTTTTACTACATAACTAATTGAAATGTGTACCACATTTCCCACCCTTAGCAATTTCACTACAAGAGCACTTGTAATTTAATAATTTATGGACTGGATTTTTACAGATAAAGAGCACCAAAGCATTTATTTTTCTACCTTCCTTGCCTTTTCTCTATACTACAATCTTCTGATACTTTCACACTCATTAATTCTGACATTTTCATAGATTATGCCCCTACCAATCAACTAAAAAAGGCATTTCAGTAAGATTAATAAATGACTTGCTTGATTATTTTACAGAATGAACCTGAAAACAAGTCAGATTTATAAAGAGTGTGTTGTAAATTGGGCAAGATTTCCACATAATAGGTAAAAACAGACAGATAGACAGACAAGCACCTTTGGCTATTGGACTGCACTAGCTGAAGGAAAAAAGGTTCATTATAGCTGGATAAGTCAAAACATGTTTTACCTGTACTTCAGCCAGCGCAAAAACATGACCTTGTTTGTTTATCAGTCAAACCAAACGCCAAACATTTGTTCCCTGAGAGACTGGTAAGCTTTATTTTAAAGGCATATATTATATTGCAGTGCATAGACAAGACCATTATCTTGCGCTATGTTAAATACTTATTCTGCTCATCTCTGATTTGGAATTGGAGCTACTTTTTCCACCATTTTAGCCATTTAGTATCCATATCATACGTCTTTAGGTTAGGATTCCTTGGGACGAGTCAAATGGTCTACAGGGGTCATTTTAACAACTGAGAAAAATATGGCACTATCATGAAATGTGTTATTCTTTTTGTAAATGCATACAATGACATAAGTAATTGTTTTGTTGGATCACTTTGCATATTAACATATCCCTTTTAGAGCTCAGAGCATTGAAAGGAATTGTTACTTTTTAAGTCAATTGTTTAAGCTATATTAGAGAATGGGCGATCTGTACATTGACACCCTAATTGCAGAACAAATGTTCTTCAGTAGGATGTTAATGTACAGGTTATGACTGCTGAAAAACAAGTCTGTTACTTCATAAAAAAAATGAAAATGTAAATAAAAGAAGAATTGTGTGTGTGTGTGTGTGTGTGTGTGTGTGTGTGTGTGTGTGTGTGTGTGTGTGTGTGTGTGTGCAAAGCCCCATGATTCACTGGTTTATATGTGTAGCCACACAAACATTTGTGTGCCTGTGTGTGTGTGTGTGTGTGTGTGTGTGTGTGTGTGTGTGTGTGTGTGTGTGTGTGTGTGTGTGTGTGTGTGTGTGTGTGTGTGTGTGAGCGTGGTGCCATGAGCATAGTGGACAAATGAGTGTTCCCAAGGTAGTGTTTGTGAATCTGTGTGCATGCATTGTTTATATTGTATAATAGAGAATTGTGGAGAATGGTGTTACTGCTGTGAGCTTCCTGCAATAGCTATGGGTGCCCTGAATTGACATCAATAGGTTTTGTCTTTAAATCCATTGCAGCACTTTTATAGATTCGTGGGCAAAGACTGGCAGTTTGCCGGTACATGGTGTGTCTGTGTGTCAGTGTGTGTCACGTATAGGATATAAAGGAGAACTGAGTAACATAAATGGTCTGATACCTTGCTTGATGCCCTGTGCAGGAAACCATTGTGTCTTCAGTGAGCTTGCTGCAATAGTTGGGGGTGTACTGAGCTTACATCTGTCAATTACTTAGGTCTACTGTAGTTATTGCAGCACTGTTTTGTTGAGAATTGGACAAAGCTATGCACTTCAGCAGTATATGATGTGTGTGTGTGTGTGTGTGTGTGTGTGTGTGTGTGTGTGTGTGTGTGTGTGTGGTGGACTGAGATTAGTGGACAACTACAAATGTTTTGTCTGTGTGTGTGTGTGTGTGTGTGTGTGTGTGTGTGTGTGTGTGTGTGTGTGTGTGTGTGTGTGTGTATGTGTGTGCTATATGTATATATATAAAAAGCCTGTCATTACAATGTATGGTTTATTTATTTATTTGTAAATTATGTAACCTCTTTTTGCAATTTTTTTAGAGGTTATAATTTTGTATATTTTGTATATTGGCTTACATAACAACAAGTATAATATTGGTTTTTTCCTCATTTCAGTATGAATTTAATACCAGAACATGTATTGTCTATAACTGGAGTTCTTTGTAATTTATACTTAGTTGCATATTTAACAAACATAAGTAACAACAATCTAAGCAACTAAATGATAAGTTACTTATTAAGCTTTTTGGGGGTTTAACTTCCTATGAAACAATCTGTTATAACTCGTTTTATTTTTCCATAACTAATTAACTTTGTTTTGTTATAAAGGAAAAAGCGATTATGAATTGTACATGATCCTGTTTACAAACATTTCTAATATTTAACAAATAATTAGGCGGAAGGTTAATACAAACACCAGTTTTTATTTACAACATTGATTTATGGTAGTAACGTTTGATTGACGATTTTATCATATAGTAAATACAATTTAATTGTTTATTCTTACTATTTTTATCTGAGATGGAACCCTTTTAAGGTTGTCATGGTTATCGTAATAAGCACTAATGCACTTTAGCCTGATAGGTCCCATTTGTTACATAATGGTATATAAAATACTAACTGTGCAACCCAACTCTTGTCTGAAGAAGGCGGGTTATTTCAATCTGCCGAAAGCGCTTACGTGTACCTGTGGTTTTTATTGTGGAATATTAAATCTGTGTTCCAGTCCTCTTATCGTGTGTGGTCCGCTTTTTTACTAGTTTCAGTTTGTTTTCCGTTTGGTGTGTTTGTGTGTGTGTGTGTGTGTGTATTTGTGTGGTTTTCATGCCTCTCATCCTCTTGGCGCAAGGAATCTGGACAAACTTAGACCCAAAAATGAGGATAGGTTTTAAATGTTGCCCTTATACACTTAAAAAGTTGCTAGAATAATAATATTTGTCTTTGCATGCATTTTTCTGAAGGATATGAAGCCAAAAACTCAAATATATATCATTATTTAATGACTTCAATTCACAAATCATCCCAATGATTTGACACAAAAACAGAGATTTTATGAGGAACAGGCCAGAATATGAGGCAAAGCTCTGGACAGTTGAGAGGTATGCTGGTGAGTGTATGTTTTTGTGTGTGGGTGTGTGGGTGTGTGTGTGTGTGTGAGAGAGAGAGAGAGACAGAGAGAGAGAGAGGGACAGACAGAAAAACATAGAGTAAGATAGAGAAGACCAATGTCTGCCGCCTATCAGTTTGAAAGCCATAAAAGTAGCATATGTGAAACTCTAATATCTGGTATTATTGACTGACCTTAAATCCTCTAAACAAATAAGAACTAGGATGCAAAGTCAAGGAAAGGTACATGACATGTGGAGGGGGATTGCAACAAAGAATATGTGACTGCTGGTCCTTCATGTGTATGTGTATTTGTGTGCTTGTGTAAGAAACAGAAAGAGAGAAACACAGAAAGTGAGATAGGAAATTACATAGAGGATTATGGTTGGGTTGCCGTTCATAACCTGTTTATTATGTGTTCTAGACATGGATGCTAATAAATTCACCTCAAGAGCAAAATACAAGCTCAATGGAACATGTCAGAAATATGCAAATGGATGACTGAAGACAAATGAGCATCAACAGTAATCATGAAAAGTGACAAACACCTGCAAATAACTATGAATATCTTCATAACACCTAGACAAACATATAAATACACCCAGCCCAAATTGCTGAATCTAATAAACTGCAAAATATCTAATAAAAATTTAATTAAGTAATGGGAAGAGCAATCCAATCACATTGCCATGGCTAACAGTAGCCAACAATGGGTGTGGGATGTGTGAGGAGCACAAATAATGCATACAATCATGGAAATAGGGTGACAGAATAGCAGATGTGGAATGACAGTGAAGAAGAAGGGCACACAAGAAGCATGATGGAATAGGAAGATCAAAGGGAGAGGCAGAGAGGGGCATGGGTATTTTTTTTCTATTGGGAGTAGGTCATATTTTTTCTTTTTGGTTTATAAAAGGAATGGAAAAGTCACTGAAAGAGGAGGTAGGGAAAATGCAGGTACAAACATATAACAAATACCACAAGCCATGACAAACAAAGGTGAGTAATACACATAAATGATATGTAAGGTACGCAGACAGCACACACATATGGCCTGTATAGCACAAGTGAAGGAAAAGTGACAAATGAGGTAGGGATGCATACCAGCCATGGTGCATCTCAGAAACACATATGTACCAAAGACAAACCAGTGCTACCAAAAGGAGCATAATTGATGGTAGGTGTATGTGAGGGGACACTAAATAGGGAGTACTGTCACTGTAGCACACAATGGACATTAAACACTATCATCCACTAAGCTGTTAGGAGTGCAAGCATAAGCCAAGCAACAGCAAGGGTTATCAAATCCAGGCAAGGAAATGCAGAAGTAGACAAGACCCTCCAAACCTGTATGCGATAGGCAAACAAATAAGCACAGTGCCAAATGGCAGTACTGCAGTAAAAGAGTAATATGGCTGTGTAATAAAGCAATAAGTGTAAACACCACCAAACAGAAGAAATGGGATACATACATCAAAGAACACATCCCATGCCACACGCAACACAGATGGGTGTTCAGGTAGAAAACTTAGATGTGTGGCATGCAACGACAGTACATAAGCCGAACAGAAAGAAGGCTCATCACATATACCCACACCCAAGACATGGAATATGAAGTAAATGATGATACATGTATGAATAATAAAAGCTAAGGACTTGAAGCCTGTGCATAGGCAGGAAGCATACAATTTCTGGGTAATGCACAACATAAACACTGATGGAATCTACTTAATTGCCACAATCTTGCATGCATATGCCTTGCACATGTATGATACCCAATATGGCAGCACAAGGTCATATTGTACCAGTACACCTACAGTACAAAAATGATACATTACAGGAAGATGAACATACATATATGTACATATGCCATGTATATGTGAAACGTATAGCCCAATGCTATAAGGGGGAAGGGAGATGGATAACATATGCCCACATCAGTGAGGAAATGCTAACAAAAGAAAGCTGGTACAGAATAAAGCAGGACAACCATACTTAAGGAGGTACAGTGCACATCCATGTGTCCACAACACAGGATGGACTGCAATTCCTCAGAAGGTCCATTGAAGCAAATGGACAATGTCTGACATGTGAACAGTGTATATGGTGGCTATAAACAAAGGACACAAATAACACAGTAATGTGCAGGAGTTAAACAGTACAAAACAAAAGTAGTTTGAATATTACATAACCATATATACTGACATGCAAACATAATACAACATGTGGCACACTCACCATCATTGATATAAATATCACAGTACATGTATAAGACTTATCAAAGGACAGTGTTGTGTACACAAGTACAGCACACCAAAATGGAATAAGTGCACATACCTAGGTATGTATTACAAGGGCATTTGTGTGATGGTCATATTACAGCCATAAACATGTACATCCATGTAAATCAGTACATATGTACTACAAATGCATATACAGGGACATGTATGTTAACTTGTGTATACATCTTAATATAAGCTATGTTCAAAAAGACTGGTTAGCACTATAAACACGATATAGACAAAAAGGGAGTCATGATTTATGGTATACTTAGCATCACCTCTGTATATTCAGTAAGGAACCACTGAATGTCAATGCAGTATGAGAAGGATACGTGTGCAGATGTACTTGTCACAGTACTCTAAAACAACAGTAGTATTAAACTGTGTATTACATAGCATAATAATTACCAGTACACAGCACATGCAAGGTCATTTTGCATGTGGGACAGCATGGCCTAACAATGTTACATAAGGTACTCAGTCAAGGACACGTCATGTTTTTGAAAATATGACAGCAAAAATTAACATACAAATGGGTGCAATATATATATATATATATATATATATATATATATATATATATATATATATGTGTGTGTGTGTGTGTGTGTATATATATATATATATATATATATATATATATATATATATATATATATATATATATATAGATACACACACATGGATAACCATGTTATGTGAGAGGAATGGGAATAATGTAGTATGTGAGCTGCTGTCATCCCTTCTCAGTATACACATGACCAACACAAGCAGAGCGATTGTGTAACACTCACATTATGGTAACTACAACAGTCATATATGTCATATACAGGACCAGACTGTATCTGACATAACAATATCATGCTGCACTGCATGCATATGAACACATATACAAACAGATTAAAGCAGTAGCACCCCTGCTCATATGGAGCAATGTATACAGTAAAGATAGCATGTGTTGATCATGTAAATAATAATGGTGATGCATATGTCATTTGCTAATGTATATCATACTGTACCATTGCAGCAGCATTATGTAAGTGGATCACACATACAATACTTACATCCCTGAGGGACCACCTTGATGGGATCGAAAATCACAAAAGATCACCCTATCAATCTCCTGGAAGGAGTCACACATGGCCCATACTATGTCCTGAAAAAAGTTTCCCCATCAGGTTTCTCATCTGTGTCTGGAGCACATCAGTCACTACATCCAGGATCTAGTCTTGAAGATCTTTAGGCTGGCATGTTGGTGGATGTCATCAATGCTGATCTGGAGGAACAATGGCACGTGCAGGTCCTGATTTGTTGTTGTCATCATTATCATGTTCGTCATGGCTCCCATTCTGGTGTTCAGAGTCTGACTTGGCTGGCAGTGGTCTGGCATGTGACCGCACAATGGGTGAAGTGGCATGGGTCCCATGCTCTGTTATATCTCATTCCAGGAACAATAGTATATATACATGCTAGGTATTAACTTAAAAAAAGAATAATTCAAAATTCTGACATAAAGTACACAATCTACATGTTTTAATTGTTATGTATGTGATGTTGCACAACGGTCTGACCATATCAAGCTATAATGCCTTATTTGAAGTCATGCATATATCTAATCCATAATAAATTAAAAATAGTGTGTAATGTACATCACAGTCAAATGCCAAACATGTCTGAAATAAAGCACAATCAATGACAAGGTATGCATATAAATGCATATCCCCATTAAAATACATATTCATTACTTATATAGATAAACAGACATCATGCAGGTCAAGTGACATTGTATATCATGTTGCTATGATAGTTATTAGTCATATACATGCATACTGCCATTAGTCATATACATACATGCATACATACATGCATACATACAAATATTTCAAACATGGGCATTAAAGCCCTTCAAGCTTGCCAGTATACCAAAACACTTGTTCCCATAATAAGCATCCAGGCTGTTCTTAAAAATATCTAAACTAGTACTTGCTTTAATGTAATTTGGTAGCCTGATCCAAGCATCAGCTACTCTGTTGGAGAATCAGTACACTTCTCATTTCTATAGAATCTCCCTTTTAATTTCTCCAAATCTGTTTGGTTTCTAATTAGGAAATGGACCCCATTCCTAAGTCAAAGTATGATTAAAGTTCATGAAATTAGTATTGTTTCACTCTTTGATGTCGGCCAAAAGTGCTCGTTGCAGCACCCACAATGTGCCCAGTAATGACTCCTTCTGCAGTTCATATGGAGTTACATGTATTGGTAGTGTATCTAAATAACATTTTAGACTCTTCTTTATAAGACCCATTGCTCCTACTACTATTGGAACTAATTGGGTATCTTTCTTCCATATTGCTCTCGTTTCTGCTTGCAGATCCTGAATTTATGTCTCTCTGTGCGCAGGACACTATAGTCACTGGGTGTGGTGATTTTAATGATGAATGCTACTTTTGTCTTCTTTTCTTGGAACACTGTATCCATTTTTTTTAGCATCTATCGTTTGAATTGTTGGTAATGGATGATCCCATGTGATGTACACTTCAGTATTTTCTATGATGCTTTGTAGCTCATGTTTCCAGTGCTTTTCAGCCACTTCAAAACCATGTTTGCACAATCCCCAGTGCAACAATCTCGCCATGTAGCTCTTCTGCCATTAGTATGTCACAACCAGCAATGAATTGTGTGACTGTTTCCAGTTCAGTTTTACAAATCCTACATTTGGCTGTTTCTCCCACATGTTCAATGGACTTTGTAAACCAGCGTGTACATAGCCCACTATCTTGAGTCGCCAATATTAACCTTTCACCTTTCGGTTTGAATTTACCTCTTCTTAACCATTCCTGGGTTTGTTCTTGATCAACATGAGGTTCTTTCAGAAGTTTTTTATACTTACAGCTATATTTATGCATTTTCCACATTTCTTGCCTTTTCATCTGATCCTTCACCTTATATTCTTTCTTTTGTTTTTTGGAATGTTCAGTTGCTGCCTGATTTTTATCTATTTCTGGTTTGATTTATATTTATGCTTGATACCAATATGCTTCTGCTAGGTTGAGCAGGGAAGTCATCTTAGATTTATTCTCCTCATGTTTCAAAACTTTCACTACATTTGGATCTTGTGAGGTCAGTAGATATGTGTGGAGTCCCACGATTGCAGATCTATTCATGTAATCAATTTTAAGGAGGCCCATCCCTCCTTCGGAATGGGGAATATACATTCTTGGTATGCACTCATTTTTATAGATCATTTGGTGAGCATGAAGCATCCTTCCTGTCTTAATATCTAATCTATCCAACACATTTTGGGGCCAATCAAGCACTCCAAAACTGTAAGTTATAACAGGAAGAGCAAATTAGTTTATAGCTTGGATTTTGTTCCTAGATGTCAATGCTGTTTTCAGGATTAATTTAAGTCTTCTAAAATATTCCTTACTTAGTTTTACTCACATTTGTTCGTGTCTTATTGCTGATCCAACATCATTTCCCAAGTATTCATATACTCCCTCTTGCTCAAGTCCTTTTATATCACATTCTTGTCCCAAACTGATGTTTTCCTGGTGCTGCAGTTTTCCTGCTTTAAAGGTTGCTTTTGCACATTTACAATCTAAACAAGTAAGGACCTAGGACAAAGCCCTGTGGGACACCTTGACTGTAACCAAGGATTTCGCCTGTCCAGTTGTTATATGATACTTGCCATGTCCTATTTGTAAGCCATGCAGCTATCCATCTTATCAAGAGAACATCAATACCTAGTTGTACTAATGTATTGATCAGTGATATGTGTATGACCCTGTCAACTGCTGAAGTTAAATCTATATAAATTACATCACAGCACAATTTTTCATTCATAGCTGTTATTACATTGTTATAGAACATCATGTTACAGGTGGTAATAGATCTGTTTTCAACATATGCATGCTGATATATGGTTTCAAGTCCCAACCTATCCAGTTCTGACAATAACCTATCCAATATTACCTTCTCTATTATTTTTCCACAACACGAAAGTAGACTTAAGGGTCTATATGACTCTGAGTTTGTCCTACTCCACTTTCTCTTAAAAACAGGTTTAATAAGCACATGTCTCCAATCTTGAGGAATCTCCCCATATTTATATGACCTAGTGAATAATAGATATAATGGTACTGTAAGTTCTTGCTGAAGTGTTCTCAGGTCATTGTTACTAATTCCTTCTCCTCCCTGTGCTTTGTTTGGATCCAGTTTGCACAGTTCTTTTTCAATATAATCTAATTTGATTCCAGTATTTGGGGTTTCCGGGATGTCACTAGGACAACTTACCACCCCTTTTGTGGAGCCAAACTGTTTTGCATAAGATTTTGTAAATATATCTATAATCTATTGCCTGAGAATAAATTTTATAATCTGACACAGACATGTAGACTACATAATGCACTGCTATGTAAAACAAAATAACAGTGAAAAACAGTTATTAAAACAAAATAACAGTGAAAAGTTTTTATTGCATGTTACAAAAAGTGCCATACAGTATGATATCACATTTTGCATATTTGGTTATTGATGACTCTTATAACCATGCATGGATGAGGATAACTGATAAACTAGAATCAAACCCACAACTTTCACTATGTTTATACAATACACCACCCTAGCTATTTAATCTTTGTTTTGAATGTATGAAGTGATGGATGTCAAGCACCTTACATCTATGAATACACAGGTACAGCATTACACTCTCTAACAGGTGTGTCATTCTAAGATGAAATTGTGTAAGTATGCATATATATCTAAACATGTGGACAAAGTCCTACAAATGTACACATGTATTGTATGCTGAATTTAGTGCGGTGTTATGCCATAATAAATAAAATGTGTATACATGTATGTGATGAATGATAGCTAAATGTTGCAACCTTTCTCTGTGCATATGCATGAATACAAATAAATATATATATATATATATATATATATATATATATATATATATATATATATATGAGTTCATAGGCATATATATATATATATATATATATATATATATATATAGATAGATATATATATAGTTTACTAGATATACTTATATGTGTTGGTACACTTGTTTTTTTATATGAACATATACTTATATATTTTTAGCCAAACATGAATATAGAAGTACATTATAAGTGCTGTCACATGCATTAGATAACATGCTATACACATGTACCATCACAACATACATATTTCCCAAGTGTGATGTGTGACGTGAAATATTTTAATCCATAACATAACTGAATATTAGAGTACAACAACAGCATTACCTCTCATTAAACATTTTCTGCAAGTTAGTCATACATGTCTAAGAATAATCAAGCTGGCCAGTAATATACAGAATGTCTGAGGTGAGATTTGAACACCAAAACTATGTATCTCTGGCAGGATGGAATCACATTGCCTATAGTGATACCCTACAGCAATAACATTTTAGATATTCTGTATACATAATTTAAAGTAGTCATTTGTGATGTCAGCATTCTCACAAAGGAGTTGCATGTTACTGTGCAATATAATTATTTATTCCTAACTAATTTCTATATTACATTGACCACATGACCAATAGTTAACATTTAATTATGAATACACATCCATGTGTAATGAAACATAAGTACATTATTGCACAAATATATTGTATTACAGAATATTCCAGAAACTGCAGATAATGACAAAATGTGCATTTAATCACAGTATAAAAGAAATGTGTTAGCATACCTAGTTTACCTTTCATAGTTTGCAAGGAAACATTTGTCTGCACTTGAAACACATAATAAATACCCATTAAAGGAATTAGTGTAAAAGTATGAGATCCAAACCTACACATGTAAAGTAAGTAGGAGTGCAGTTATTGACTCCACATACAGTGCTAATCCTACAGCTATAACATAGTGTAAAGACTACAGATTCACACTTCTTGTACTCGCACTGTGATTACAAGACTCACATATATTTCAGCCATGATGACCTGCAATGTTCTTGCATTTATTAAATTGCTGAATGAAGTAATGGATTATAAGAGAATGTTATGAAAAGGTAAATGTAAAAGGTAAAATATGCATGTATTAATCATCATTCATACATACATACATGCATACACATACATCATTTTAACTGAAGTATACTGTATGATGTTTTCTAGAAGCTTTGTAGATAGCAGATAAATGCATAGACATCCAAGGCCTTAGCACTACAGTATGGGTGTCAGTGCACCATGGTTATGCTAGATGTGTAAAATACAATGTATAGAATAATAAAGGGTCTATATTATATGAACAAAAGTTCATATAAGCAAACACTCTAATGAGCGAAACTCCTGGACATAGAGGTGAGTGTTGTGGGATCGCAGTACAGTGAAGATTGGAGTTTTTGCCCTTTCCTCACTGTTATACATTCTTAGAGTTGGAATATATATTTAGCGGGGGGGGGGCAGCCCCCCACAATATTGTTTTCGATGTCTGGGACTTTTGCTCATTGAGCGTTCGCTGTATATTCAATATTGTGTGGTTTTGGGTATTAGAGTTTGATTAAAGAGCATTCGCTGTTTTGGAGTTTTGATCTTCTAATATAGACCACACAATACTGTTGATGAAAAGGTGTGCAGTATGCAACTTACTATAGGCATCAGGTGGCTGGCATCAGACTCTGCAACCACCTGATGAATATCCTTTGCATTCCTTCAGTGTAGATTATCATAACGGTAGCAGACTTGCATGCCAGTCCAGTAGATGCCAGTTTATCCACAGTAGTCCCTTGTTATATAGTTCCATATGTCGATCAAAGCAAAGTTCCTTTGGCATGCATGCATCCAGTGCTAATGGCCAACATAGATGGTGAGCATCTACATCATCTCCTCTTCTGTCTAGTTCAGCCCTAAACTTGCCAAGGCCTCTTCACAGTCGACATCCTCAGTATGAGAGAAGGAGCTTTGCTGAACACCTTCCAGAAAATGCTAATTGAGGTCCCACTTAGTTCACCAGCAGTTACAGTATGATAAGAATATATATCAATATCACATTTTAAAATTGGCACATATGGAATGGTTGCAGACTATTGGTGAGCATCAGGCATATGATACATTTATTGATACCTACTGGGCAGTTGCACTGAGCACTGTACTCTTACACTGAACTATTATTTAATGCACCAAGATTAAAAAAACTTTGGACATTCCCTGATGAGATTCCAAAATATTGAATACTAATGACCCTCATTAACTATGCATGGTGCACATGATACTTAAAAGTTGTGTGCACTTAGACAACTTCACTCTATGATGTAGCTGCCTGAAAGCTATCTTCTCAAAGATAAGCTGTCACCTGCTTGGATAAGTCAGTCAACAAAAGATAAATAAAAAATAAATATATAACAATGCAAAATAATATGTTTGAAAGCCACCATAACACACAATATGTACCATTTAAGCCCCTGTATTATAGATATGGAAAGCTCTACTTTCACATACCTTTGTCTGCACATATTATTAGCCCACTGATTACTACACAAGGACTAAGTAGCTCATATTTTAAATGACAAATTTGCATGCTCATATGAATTTTCATTAGGTCTACAAGTGTGAAACTATGAAATAAGTTTAGGAGTATAACACCATGTCTTCAATTATTTTCCATTGAATACGTGGTTCACAAATAATATGTATACCCTGGGATTACACCGTGAGGGAATAAAGCAATGTATGTACTGGATGTGAGATAGAATGAGATCTTGCAGATAATTATATATTTTTCTGGGAAGGTATAACGTAACACCCATGGTAAGAAATTATGTCCAGTACTGTTAGAGTTAAAGTCAGGAATTCATTTTCAGAAAAAAAATGTAAATTGATATTTTGGAAACTCCATGTACAGTGTTGCAACTTTAGCTATCAACACAATGACTTACTTTCCATCAGATTCAATAATTGGGGTTTTATGAAGTAAGAGATAATATCAGAATAAAAATGAAATACTACAAATTGTCATGTGTTTTATTAACTGAAAATTTCAAAGGATAGTATAACAATGCAGGAATTAATTTTACAAAATAGTAATGTAAATGTATGAAGATGGGGATATTCTGATACAACATATATAATATATATATATATATATATATATATATATATATATATATATATATATATATATTTCTATTTATCTATCTGTCTATCTTTCTTTTTGTCATTATATAATATACAGGCTGACCCAATGTTCCTCTACCTTCACCCAATTTGTCCCTTCATTTTTCCTGCATGGACAGAAATGTCCCCCCCCTTGTAAGCTCACCAAGTTTGTTCCATACTGGATCACACTAGGCTCCTGTCAGGGTGATGGTCTATGACCCATTTGTTCCTTAATATTGATCTCATCTGCTTCCCCATTCAAGGCAGAGAATGGGCCCATTCCTTCACTGTAGGGAAAGCCATATGGTCAATTCATTCCTAAAAGTGTGATCATAGCCCTCTTTCTTATGAGAGGTGAGGGGCAGGTGTTAAGGAGCAGGTCAGTCAGTACGTCCCAGCTGACTTTATTTCCCTATCCATAGACTCCTAACCTCTTTGACAGATCACATGAGCTCCACAATGACTGTATGACCTTAGCATTCATGTCTTCATACACACCATGTATTCCATAGGCTGGCTAAGTGCACTACAACATGGAGTACCATGTGCTCAGCAGGTCTGTGCTCTGTAGGTGAAACACTTAGTGTTTCCCTTAGGTGTTACCTAAGAGGTGATCCAGTGCTGCCTCTGTCCCCCAAGAATGGGAGAATCAAAAATGGCCATGCTTATTCCCATTCTCCTCTGCTCCTTCCCCTCCAAACCTCTGCCATTAATCAAACACACATTATCTGGATCACAGGCAGTTGTCCATATACATCATGGGGGTGCAACCCTAATGCAAAATATTCAGGAGTATAATTAGGTAGATTCTATCTACTCACTAAAGTCACTGGTTGTAAGTCATGGCTACCTATGAACTGGACTCTAGAGAAGCTCTAAAGTGTAAACATCCAGTGGTAGATGGTGGCTACAAACCAATGAGAGGCTGCAAGAAGCAATTGACTGGATGCAGTTAATTAGCATTGGGTGTTGCTTTTTTACAGTAGGTCAATGACTATTACCTGTGATCAAACAACAGAAGTGGGTCATTCACTTTTATCAAAAGACTGCCTTAGTACCCACTCACTCTAGCAACTTTATTGACTATATACACCTCAGATGTATAACTGTCATCGACAGAATTATCCTTAAGTGAAATGGAGCCCTTAATAAATGACTTCTTGGGCACCTCCAATTGCACACTGCCCTCCCATCTCCTACTGCTACTACAATTGCTCCTCCATCCCAGTCTCATACCATCCAGATAGATTAGTTCTTTCTTCTTTTTTTTTCACACTTTCGCTTACTTTTCGATTTTGTTTGCCATCCTTTTAATATAGTCTAACTCACCAAGACTGCATCATAATAATTGTGGAAGAAATAATTAATTAAACCACAACTCTGAAGACTGCTAGGGTCCAGTAACAAGAGGATTCTACATGCTCTGAGGGGAAGCTTAGAGTTTTTTTTTTTCCAACCTTTCAATCTACTGAGGGTTTGAACAAAAATCGCATGAGTAAAGATAGAAATTCAGTCTTATTTTTCTTTCATTGAAAAAACAAAGGTCTAGATTCCAAAAGCTCTGTGGAACTTAGTGGATTGTTCTAAGTTCAGCACATGATTTACAGGAAAACCAGTAATATGTAAATGTGTCCTCTTCTAATTAATATATCTCAGCATAATACAACCACAACAGATAACCAGTGATGTCAGTGCAACTACAGTCATATAGTCAAAAATGCATGATGATGAAAAAATGTCCGTAAGCTGATATATTTAAATCAGCAAGGCAAGTGTTTGAAAGGTATCCAAAACCAAATGAATATATCAGTAATATGTGGAAAGCAACAACAGCATATAAATCCGCATCAGTAATAGTCCCGTAAAACTACCACTATCCGCAATATAGTGTGGATTCCATAGTAAAATGCAGATGCATATACATACATACATTCATATATAGTTGCAGAATTGATTGTAATCCACAAAAAAATTAAATAAAGTTTGTTTAATTATTGTGAAGTGGCATTCATGGCTACATTGTCATTGCTAACTGTAGCTACCGATGGGTATGGGATTTGTGGGGAGCACAAGGAAAGAGGATGATAGAAAAGCAGATGTGAGGTGAGAGTGAAGATGAAGGACAAACAAGAGGGATGACTGCAGATGAAGGTCAAAGGGGTATATTGGGGGAATAGGCCTCATTTTTATTTTTTGGAGAAAAAAAGATATGGAAAAACCATGGAAAGAGGAGGTTGTGGAAAGAGTGGGCAGAAACATATAACACGTATTACACTACAGGGCAGATAAAGGTCAGTGACATATATTAACGATAGATGAAAGATCTTTGGTGATCAACAGTCCAGTCCCAAATGAGGCAAGGGTCTGAAGATTTGTTGTGTCCTTTTCCTGGTAATTCTTAGAATAACAAAGAGACTAAGCAGAAAAGTCCATCATAGACACTCACTGCCCAATCTGTGACAGCCAGGAATCAATGCCCTCTGCTCCTTCTTTCACCAGGACCAAATTATAACCACAAATTCCAAGATGGCATATATGAAGCAGTTACTAGGGTTTCTGGTAATCAGCAGTCTGCACGTAGTTATGTCCCTATGCTCATTCTCTCACTATGAGAAAAACAGAAGCACTAATCCCATGATGACCACTGAGAGGCAGAATGTGGGCTCTCCAATAAGTGGTGTTCTTGGACTGGATGTTGCCATATCTCTCAACTCTCCAGATTTTCACAGAATGTCCAGATTTTTTTTGCTTACTATTTTTGGTGTTTTCCTCTTAAAATCTGAGTTTTCTGGCAAATAAACTAAGGACTATTTTCACTAAATAATGACAAACATTTGAGTTTCAGACTTCATATCCATCGGAAAATACATACTATTGCAAAACCTTTTATTCTATCAACTTTTTAAGCTTGCCTATATTAAGTGCAGCATATTGTATTAACTAAACTCAGTAGCCCATACGCTAAGAAGATGCCAGCAGCCCTGGCCTTTCTTTCTCCCCCATTTTTCCCCACTCCTCAATCTGCATTTTTCAGTGTATTTTTCCTTCCTATATCACACCCTTTCCTGGGACTATTTGCTCCACTACTTTTATCTCTCTTAATCACTGCCACTGTTACTACCCTGATCTTATACTGTTTGCAATTCCCCCTGTCCAACTGTATAGCTAGTCTCTTCACTTCAACCTACTGTACTGCACGGGTAATTAATTTCATAGTTACCTACCTGTACAGCCTAACCCTAGCATTCTGTCTTTCTACTTGCTCCTGCCACGTCTCATATTTTTCTTTTTCTACATCTGCTCCTGCTTTTTCTGTACTCCTCCAGCTTCATCCCTAACTAGATTAACTTTCTCTCTCTGATTGTTTTCTGTGGGCTAGGTCTGCCCAGAGTGTCGGCCCCTCTCGGCTCACTCCGGTCCTCTACCCTGCCCCCATTTCCCACCTGCCCCCACTTTCTCTACTTTTATTCTAACCCCTAATCACCTGATCACTAGTCCAACCCTTAATTGCCTTATCTCTAGTCCAACCCACTCTTCCCACCTCCCTCCCACCCTCCAGTCCAATTACTTCCTGAACTGATCCCACTCCTAATAACACATACCAAGCCATACCTCCACCCTTACACACAACCAACCAGTGATCCTAATTGTAGTATTCACTCTAAGGACTATCATATTACCCACTCTCACATACCTATTACTAGCTCTACTATCACTAACCTTCCTCACTTTCTTACAAAC
Organism: Protopterus annectens; assembly: GCF_019279795.1. NCBI lineage: Eukaryota > Metazoa > Chordata > Ceratodontiformes > Protopteridae > Protopterus > Protopterus annectens. The sequence goes on from NC_056730.1 coordinate 1,142,369,403, forward strand.
CAGCCAACCACTGCACAATTACTCTTATCATACTACCCACACTAGGTTCAGAGGTATGGATATTGCAGATTTTAAAGGTGAGATGGAAAAAATGCTCATTAGTGGGGGGAGTTAAATATGATGATATTTCCTGAAGAGATGTTGAAGGGGAGAGATGGATAGATTTAGAGATGCATTTGCCTACCCATAGATTTGTATATCATCTGTCTTTTTTCGAATTTCCCCAACTCTTTCGAGTTTCTAATACCATGATGGGAATGGACTCCATTCCTAAGTCAGAGTATTATTAAAGTTAATGAAATTTGCATTGTTTCAAGTTCAGATGCGAGCCAGAAGTGCTCTTCGCAGCACCTACAATGTGCCAAGTATTGACTCCTTCTCCAGTTTATACAGAGTTACATGTATCGGTAACATATCTAACTATGACTGTGCTATGACTGTAAATTTGTTTTTATAAGGCCCATTGCTACTACTAATGGAAGTGTCTAGGTATCCTTCTTCAACATTGCCCTCATTTCTGCCTGCAAATCCTGTTTTTTTATGGCTTGTGCTTCTCTGTATGCCAGACATCGTAGTCACTGGGTGTAGTAATTTCAGTGATCAATGCTACTTTCATCTTCTTTCCATGGACTACTATATCTGTTTTTCTCACATCTATTTTTTGAACTGTTGGTAATGGGGGATATAAACTTCATCATTGGTGTTTTCCTCTTAACTGTGAACAGTTATGCATAGACAGCAGTGTTCTTAGGGTTTATGGGGACTTTATGGGGTTTATGAGGACGTGAAGTTTTGCCAGGTTATCACTTAATAGTAGGAAGTGAGCCTTAGTATAGTTCCTGAAAATTACAAGGTTAGGTATGGTTCTGGACTTTATTTTTACTTCAAAAGAATACCATTTTGTGGTCTGCCCTTATTACACGAGGGGGGGGAGTGCAGCACTCTCCGATATTAGTAAGGACCACATCCAGTATGTTTGTGCCCCTGGTAGGCATATTGTCAGTTTGGTCCAGGGAGTTTGTGTTTACAAAATCCAGGAATCTCTGTGCCTGTACCTTATGATTCACAGTTAATAGTGGCATAATTAATGTCACAAACAACCAAAAAAGCCAGCACCCTCAGTCAGCTTTGCCATGTAAGACTTTAATATCACAAAAACATATTAAAATTAATACCTCCAACAAATGGAATTAATATGAAGCATACCGGTTTCAGCTGTAAGCTTTCATCAGTACATTGTGACTCTAACACTCATCAAAATTTAAATACAGTTTCCAAAATCATCATTGGCTATCATAACTGCTCATTAGGTCCCGGTACAAATAAGGCCACTAATTTTATAATCCACATTTGTTCCTTATAATTTAACAATGAATGCCATCCCACTTTATTAACTGCTTTAAAATAAACTCTATCAATAATAGTGAACATAAATCGTGCTGAAGCATGTTTCAAAGTATGCTTATACAGAGCATTTGTGGATTTTGCACACTGAATTTCACTCAGATGTTCAGACATTCTTAATTTAAGGAGATGCAAGGTTTGCCCAACATAAAATAGTAAGCAAGAACAAGCAGCAAAATATACCACCCAATCTGTATTACAGTTACCATACACTAAGATGACTCAATCTGTATTAGTTACCATACACTAAGATGACCCAATCTGTATTAGTTACCATACACCAAGATGACCCAATCTGTATTAGTTACCATACACTAAGATGACCCAATCTGTATTAGTTACCATACACTAAGATGACCCAATCTGTATTAGTCACCATACACTAAGATGACCCAATCTGTATTAGTTACCATACACTAAGATGACCCAATCTGTATTAGTTACCATACACTAAGATGACCCAATCTGTATTAGTTACCATACACTAAGATGCCAAATACTGTAGAGCTATTTTTCAAAGTAAAATATTTGTCTTTGTTGACAAATCTGCAAAAATTACAGTCTCCACAAGGATAACAGCCCACTAATTTTTGTCCAGCCAAGCTAAACTGATGTTTCTCCTTATTCTTATTAAGAATTTTTTTAATAATGATTGAACCAGCCAGACATTGTTTTCCCTTTTCTATAAGAAAATAGACATTTGGAAGGTATAATTTCTCTGAGCCTATCATCCATCAACAAAATATCCCAATGTTTAAATATTAATATCCTAATAAATGTTGTATTATCCCCAAAATTAGTAATAAACTTAATAGGTTGCTTACCCTTTTTATTTCTTACTTGATATTTTAACAAAGAAGATCTAGACACCTCATTTGTTGATGCAAGCACTTGATTAACATCTAAGGAATATCCTCTAGCACAAAATCTCTGAACCAGATCTTGTTCATAATTTTTTAGGTCTGAGTAAGATGAACATATCCTTCCCTACATCCGTGGGATTGGGTAAGCATCTGGACATAATTAATGTCACCCGTGAGTATGGTATTGGTTTGGATGTTGAGTGTTTCCAATAAGAGTAAATACATATTATGGGCTTCCTGGTCACAGAGGGGGACCTTTAGCTTGCAAGGAAGTTGTATGGGATTTTGCCTAATGCAATTTAACTTGGAGAAGGTCAAGTGCATTGTCCTGTTTGACCACCCTTGAGGTATATTTATTTTTGATGTAAATCGAGACTCCTCTGCCTTTGCTCCCCATCTGGGTAGAAGCTGGTCTGAATATGTGGAATGAATTTTAACCTTGCACTGCCAGTGTACTTTCCATGGCTTTAAACCATGTCTCAGTGACTGCACAGACATTAGCATTATCTAGGGAGAGAAGAACTTGTAGGGAGTGGAGTTTCTTGTTTAGACTCCTAGCATTGAGCAGTAACACCTTTAGATTTTTTTGGTTTTGATTTGTTATTTCAGAAGTGCTTTCATTTTGGCATTGCCTGAAAAGACATTACAGGGATGTATACTGTTTTATCTAATATTCCAAAGCCTAGGGAGGGGAGGTGCAGACCATCCCTGGCAAAGCATCATGGTCTGTTAACCATCTCCTTCCAAGCTGACAAATATTGCCTCCACTTAGAATGACACCAGAAACTAAGCCAATTACTAAAGTCAGTCATCTTCTGTTTGGATTGTGGTATAATTCTTGGAGAAGGTAAAATACTGCTCAGTACCATGGTCAGACCAGCTGTTTTAATATAGCCTGGAGAAGTGCGATTCAGGTCATTTACACCCACATGGACTATGAATAAGTCATACTAGTAGTTTAGCACTTGTGGTTCAGTGACATTATTGTGTATGTAATGTAATGTGGTATATCCTGGCCTATGATAAGCAACTGACTGTGACTTTCTCCTTACTTAGCTTGGTGAGAGAAACATTGTTGTGCCTCACCATAGAGTCTTCAATTATCAGAATGTTATAATGTGGGGTGGCTTGTGTATGGGCTTAGAAGTATTCCCACCATGAGATGTGGCTGTATGTGCTGATGTGAGTGTTGTTTTGAAAGAGTGCCTTTGGGGCTGCTGAGGGCATTTTTCCCTTTTTATTGATTAGATGGTTGAAGTTAAAATATAAAGTAATGGCAGGAGTATCTGGCTTGTAACTCTGGGGACGGTGCTTGTCACTACAAACTATTTGCCCTATGTGCAACTAAGTATTGGTGAAATTTCAAAGGGGCTTTTACACGAAAAATATCAAGTCAAGTTGTCTGTGTCTGTATAGAGCACTGCCAAACTCCTGAATGGAAGGTAATAACTTGATGCTGATGAATTAAGGATGAAATATTTAGGAAGATTTTCTGAAGTTAGGTTAGACAGCAGCTAATGAAGTAATACTTACTGAAAATAAAGTATAAGCTTTGTCAAGAATGATGAAAACAGGGGATTTGCATTATTATTTACTGCCTGGCTTTCGGCTAGTGCTAGTCTCTCCTCAGCTTTATGCTGCTTGGATACAATGCCGCTTTGCTTCTTCTCTCACTAGAAGCAAAATAGTAGCACCAATTCCAAGATAGACAAAGGCCAAAGGTTTTTTGGTGATCAACAGTCTTCCCACATAATGCAGGTTTGTTGTAGTCTTTTCATGGTAGATGCCTTGAATAGCAACCAGACCAATCTAGAAATTCCCTCGCAGCCACTCACTGTACAATCCATAACAACCAGGAATCAATGCTCTCTGCTCCTTCTCTCACCAGGAGAAAAATTTAAGCACACATTCCAAGATGGAACATATGAAAAAGTTACCAGGGTTTCTGGTAATCAGCACTCTGCAAGATAAAGTGTCCGTATGTTCCTTCTCTCATCATGAGAAAAAGAGAAGCATTAATCCCAAGATGACCACTGAGAGTCAGAATATGTGCTCTCCAATAATTGGTGGTCTTGGACTAGATTTTGCCATACCACTCAACTGTCTAAATTTTCACAAAATGTCCAGATATTTTGCTTCATATTTTGGTCTTTTCCTCTTAAAATTTCTGTTTTTTCTGGAAAATAACTGAGGACTGAATTTACTAAATTATTACAAGCATTTGAGATTCAGACTTTATATCCATCAGAAAATGTATGTTAATACAGAACCTTTTATTCTGTCAACATTTTAAGTTTATAAGAGTAATATTTAAAATTTGACCCTGATTTTCGGCCTTTACCCCCCCCCCCCCACTAGTATTGACTTTGTCCAGATTTCTTGTGCATAGTGGTTGAAAGATTTGAATGATGCGGATTTTAAAGGTAAGATGGAAAAATGGGTTGATATCTTAAGAGTCACAGTCTGCACAAAGCAGTTAGATATGAATGAGGGGATAACTCAATCTTTAGCGATCTAAGAGGAGAGCCACTAATTTTAAAAGACTGAGTAAGATTCGAAGGGGCTGAGAACTTAGTATTCTGTCTCTATGGAACAGAGTAAGGGGGCCAATAAATGTAAATAGCTGAAGGGGAATGATTTTATAAAATGATAATTTTGTGCTTGCTGACAATGACCAATGAAAGAGGAGAAGGAAAGAATTATGTGGTCAAACTAACACAAGGGCCAGACAGCTAAAAAAACAGTTGAGTTTAAAAATAGAACAGCACCAGAGTGGGAGGGTGGGAGAAAATTTAATTTCTGTGTGACTCACAATAAACACAGCTGTGGTCTCTTTCCTAATTTAAGTATGCAATTGAAAGAAGAATACAAGTAAAATACAGTGTAAAGAAAATACACTGCCATATACAAAACAGAAGGCAATTAAGAAATACAAATTACAAGAATCTAGAAACAAACTAACCTTTCCCCTAAGCAATGAATGGTAGAGTCTGAGTGAGGTTTTTCAGTAAAACCTTGAAATGCTTTATTTCAACCCAAAAAATAGAAGGCTTAGTTCCTAGCAACTATTTTCACCCACAGTTTATTGGTAATTAACCTTAATTGACATATTCTAATTTCTGTGTGAGTCGCAAAAGACACAGGTGTGGTCTCTTTCCTAGTTTAAATATGTAGTTGAAAGCAGAATACAAGTAAAAGACAGTGTAAAGAAGATACACCACAATATACGTAATATAAGAAATCAGTGAAGCAATACAAATTACAAGACCACAAAAACAAACTAACCTTTTCCTCACAGCAATCTATGTTAAAGCCTGAGTGAGTTTTTCCAGTAAAGCCTTGATATGTTTTATTTTACCCCTGAAATAGAAAGCTTAGTTCCTAGCTCCACCCTCAGTTCACAGGTAACTAACCTTAACTGACCTGTTCTAATTTCTGTGTGACTCACAAGAAATACAGCTGTGGTCTTTCTCCCAGCTTAAATATGGATCTGAAAGCAGAATATTTGTAAATCATAGTATATAAAGAAAATACATCATGATATACAAAACAGAAGATTGTAAAATGCAGCAATGCAAATTACAAGAAAGCAAAAATAAATAACCTCACCCTCATAATTTATGGCAGAGTCCGAGTGAGATTTTCCAGAAAAGCATTGAAATGTTTGCTTTTATCCCTTAAATAGAATACCTAGTTCCTAGCTCTACCTTCAGTTCACAGGTACTTAACCTTACTTGACCTATTCTAGTTTCTGTGTGACACATAAAAGACACAGCTGTGGTCTCTTTCCTAGTTTCCTATAAATGAAGTAATACAAATTACAAGAAAGCATAAACAAACTAATCTTTCTCAACAGCAATGTATGACAGAGTCTGAGTGAGCTTTTCCAGTAAAGCCCTGAAATGTTTTATTCTACCCCTTAAATAAAATGTTTAGTTCCTAGCTCCATTCTTCTTGACTCACAAGAGACATGACTGTGGTCTCTTTCTGAGTTTAAATATGCTATTGAAAGCAGAATGCAAGTAAAACATGGTGTAAAGAAAATAAACCATGATATAAAAAAATAAGAAGAAATTGAAGAAATACAAATTACAAGAAAGTAGAAACAAACTAACCTTTCCCTCACAGCAATCTATGGCAGAATCTGAGTGAGCTTTCCCCATAAAGCCTTGAAATGTTTTATTTTTATCCTTTAAATAGAAGGTTTAGTTCCTAGTGCTAGCCTCAGACGAGAGTGCTTTTGTCAGATTGTTAAGGAGAACACATTTGCAATACAGCAATGTCATACATAGTACAGTCAATCAATTGAAGAAATGAGCCAGACAGCATTATGATGTCACTGGGGAGGAGCGCACATCATGTACTTCATGTAACAGTGTTGTTGTTGTGTCTTTTTGGCTTTTCCTGGTTAGGGGTCACCACAGCGGAACTCCGGTCCACTAATGATTGGTAGTTGAGTTTTATGTGCCGAGTTACTATCCCTGATGCACAACCTTCAACGAAGGTACGCCCATTCATGCATGTCTCCACGCAGAAGACGCTCTAGCTGAGAATCGAACCGGACAGCGTCTTACTGCGAGGCGACAACGCTACTGCAGCACCACCACCGCACTTCATGTAACAGTGTATTGTCTGTTAATATCAAAGGAGTGTAAGAAAATATCTCAGTAATAATGTGTGTAGTGGATGAGTATCAAAACAAATCCAGTAGGCATCAGTCAGCATATCAGAATAGCACATAAAGTGGTCTACAAACAAGAACACACACACATTGATATCTGACTACCTCTGTGTATAATTCACATGCCTGGTAATAGTATAGTCAGACTTTCACTAGTCATGTAGGTTTTGATGTAGTCATATAGTTACTAGTGCATAACAAAATGCTTTTAAGATATCTATCATTGTATTTAAACATAACTAAATAATATCAGTTTCAGTGGATCTATGTCATATGATTGAGTTGTCAGAAACTTGACATTCATATGGACGAGACCATTTAATCGAGTTTCCAAAAACTTGAATATCAAAAAAAATCCCAACAAAAATCTACATTTTTTTATGTTTATGTAGGGGGCAAGCTTCCCTGCACACCCATGAGGGGGACTGCACCTTTATACCCCCTGCTGCACCCTTACACCCCCTGCAAAATATATATATACCAACTCTGAGAAGAAAAGGGTAAATTTCCCAATCCTCGCTATATCACAATATCTATTCAAAAGCTTCGAGTTTTCAAAAACTCAATCAAATGATCTTGACCATATGAATTTCAAGTTTCTGACAGGGATCCACTTCAGCACATAATGTCTATAATTATATAACATGTGCACATAGATCAATATACATGCAACTATATGATGTGTATTGAACAAGAACAATTATTCCCATACATGAGTATTGTCTTGAAATAATAAAACATTATTGCTCCGTAAGGATGAGTATCACAATCATAAGAGAGGAAATCAAGTAGTACACATGCCTCACACAAAAGTGTGTGCAGCACTTACATCATTACAACTGATAGATGTTAATAATAATCTTGGACAATTTGGGTCTACTTTAATTAAATGAAAGCGGAATCCATTGAATGTGAATCCGTCGACACATGAACAGCGAAACGCGATAACGTCGAACATGCAAAACCATGAAATTTAAACATCGAAACCGCAATAGTCGGTCAACCCCACCGCCCGTTACATACTACCTACGCAAACACAACAAAAAAACACATGCATACACTAGCCAAAACCCTACCACTAACCTTAAATTAAAGCACCAAAACCCCACTTGTAACCCTACACTAAACCCCACATACACAACCATCTATGCACTACCCTTAACCCCTCCCTAACCCTAATTCCTTAACTACCGCACACTTACCCTACAGAACTATACCCACACAAAGTAAATATTTCACACACATACACTTAACAAAACCCTACACTAAACCTTACATACATTACCTATCTATGCACTTACCTTAACCCGCACCCTAACCCTAAGGTCCGTAACTATCGCGCACTTACCTTATGGAGCTATACCACAGACAGACCAACTATGACAATTTGACATTTCCGATTTTGCTATTTAGTGCGTTCGACGTTTCTGTGTTTTGCTGTTTACATGTCGACAGATCCGTATTCGACAGATTCCACTTTCATTTAATTAAAGTAGACTCGACAATTTAGAGACCTGATTGAGCATGCACTCAGAATGTTAAAACAACTTGCACACCAACATGAAGTTACATAACATATGTCAGAGAGCAGGATGAAATCTGTCATGATATACATATTTGTCAATAACAGCATGACATACATCTGGGCAGCACACACACAAGAATATTGCATATCTACATGTAAAAACAATACCACAAGTCATATACAAAGTCAATCTGTGCAAATCATGAGTAACATAGCTGAAAAGCCACAATTGCTCCATGGAGAGACTCACACTAAAATGATTAACACCCCCACATATCTTGACATGTCAGTAAAACAGTAACATGAAAGGATACAAGAGTGCAACATATAAATACATGTTGAATTATCTCAAGGTGGATGTGTACTGTTAGGCAAATCCCCACATGTAAACATTCCATGAGATTGTTAAGATGTTTATGTAAATTATTTTTCATTGCACTATGGGTAAACTATAACCAATGGAATCCTTACATTGCATTGTCAGTGGAATATATGGACCACATCTTTACAGACTGTACTTACAATATACAGCATGGCCATGCTATGATATAGGAACATAACTGATGTACATAAATACTGTCTTCAGATCATATGTATACTAACACAACTTTCCCTCATACATAGAGATTACACACACATATAAAGCTACCATCCTTAAACAGCATAAGCTCATATTAGACATCACTGGAAAAGCTCCACTATCTCAACACACAAAAAAGTGCTTCTGATATAGTAATGTGCAAAAAATATGCAAGTCTGCTAAGTGTGCTAACAACCATACTTGTGTGCCTAAATTTAGGTGCAAGAAGAGCAGGACCCAAACAATACATAGTATTATTATTTTACCAACAGCACTGACAATGTGAGATAGCTGATCCCCCATCCAATACATAAACAGGCAGGATGCACACACCATGAAGTGAGCTGAGCACCACTACCATACATATAACTTTCTCACTGTGTGCTTACAAAATGGTAGACACAGTAGAAGCCGCGCTGTATGTCAGCAGCAAGGACCAATCCAGAAAACAGACTCAACCTACTTATTCTTTGTGAACCAGGTTAATGGCAACCTTTTGGAGGAGAAGGAAAAATAGTATTTATTCTATTAGGGGAATTTTAGCCAGGGCATCTGAGAATGCCCCTACTCTTTCCAATAAGTGCTATGGAATCCTTTACATCCACCTGAGCTACTATTAAATGAAGCAGAGGAAACCTTGGATTAACATTGTATAATGAAGGAAGGCACAGTCAGGAGTGGAGCAGCCCCTCTTAATGCTGAACTACAGTATCAGCAACCCATCTACCTGGTATAGGAATAGAACCCACAGGTTTGCGTACTAAAGGGAAGTAAACTACTTGTTGAGGTACTAGCATTATATGCAAAATATACATAGCTAACCTTCCTGTAAAATTACAACACAGATGATTATCATATTGGTTGTGTGTCAGCAAATAGCATCTTACCTCAATATCATCACAATTAAAAATGCAGAGAGTATACAAATGGTTGTGTGTAGCAAATGTGATACTCAATAATTTAATAATGAGGAGATATACCTTTTGGTTGCATTATGGGAACATTGTGTACACATTTTCATTCAGGGATGCTATCTGCATAAACTGAAAAATGGAGAAAGTGAAAGGACTTTAGTACTAAAGGGTGCAAATAAGGCAGAAAAAATCAACACGCCTCTGTCCTGTCAATGCTCCTCAAGTCTGTGAATCTGCTTAATGCACATAGACCTGTTATGAGCTCTTTCTTCTTAGAACATGTAAGAATATAATGAGAGTAAATATTAAAACAGCAGCAATGATTCACTGTTATGAGATTCAGACAGCAATTAATGGTAAATTAATTCTCTGCATAACCTTATCAGTATAAACACTTTACACAATTGAGCAGTTGCAAAGAAGGCTGAGCAGCATTTCTTTGCAGTGCATATGTGCCTTGCATGTAGATCTGTTGTGAGGTCTCTCCTTAGCACATGTAAGAATATAAGAAATGTAAAGATTAAAACTACAAAGATGACTCTGTGGTATGATATTAGACAACTATTAATGGTAAATTAATTATGTGCATAACATTGTTTAGAATAAGCACTTTACATAATTGAGCAGTTTCAAAGAAGGCTGGGCAGAATATTTGTACAGTGAATATGTACCACACACACTAAGATATCCACCTTCAAACTAGAGAAAGCTAGATTCAAACTTAAAGCAATCATCTATGTCTATACCAAAATCCTGTACCCTACCAGCATTGCTACTTGTTCTCCTTTGTAATGGAATAAGTTACTGCTATTCAGACATGTATAAACTGTAACCACACAGCTAATGCATAACATATTATACCAGGTTGCCTTTTGTATTCATGAAATATGCTACACAGAAGTCATGGTGGATACAATGTGATAAAGGCTAAATGTATCATATTAAGAATAATGTTATCATCATTATGCACAGTGGAGAGTGCAAAAAAAACAAGGTTAATGGTGCATGGACAACAAGAAGTATGGATTACATTTATTATGGTACCATGTACCCCAAACATGAGAGTACTAGGACTGTCACATAAATAACAGTACAGATATGTGTGTACAATACATATGCTGATACACTTTTACAAATATATAAGGAAATTAATGGTATTATAGATATATGTGTTTACTTATGTATATATATAAAACCATATGCATACTTCTTAATGTAAACATATATGACGTTACAAATGTATGTGTGTATGTTTCTAAATACCGATAGTTAGATATAGACATAGTGACAGAGAGAAAGTTGTGGGAGTAAGTGTATATACTGCATTCCCAAATAAAGGTAAATAGCATCTGATGATTTGTAATCCACAAGCACAAACACCAACCGATGAAAAACCAAAAACGCTGCTCTAGGTATCAATAAAGGCTGTCCTCCATACACTTGTACTGCTCAAAGACAACCCAGTACAAATCCACAACAAATAATTCTGCAAGACAAATTCCACCAAAAACAAATTTATTTAACTTGTATAAGCATGTATAAAAATAGACAGATTAAGCGCTTTCATCTCCTACCAGGAGACTTCATCAGAATCATCTGCCATAACAACATTTGCTCTTTATATAATGAATAAAATGCACTCTATTGGTCAACCAATTAATTAAAAAAACATCTGTTAACCCCCCTTCATTGCCCCCAAAATAATAGTGCAACTGCATGTTAACTCATAAAATACTGCAAAATGTTGTGGCTATACTTATATTTTATACATACATGATAGGTTGTTTGTTCAACCCGATAAATGCACTCCAAAGGATGAATAATTGTAAAAATTGTATATATACAAAAATTATAATAGTGTTTTATATATATATATATATATATATATATATATATATATATATATATATATCACTAACCAAGAACCAACCAAAAAAGAACTGGGAATAAAATGGGCATAAAAATGACTGACCACAAATTGTATAGGGATGAAAACAAACAATCTAGTAGCATATATCTAATTTTGTGTGTATCTAAAACCCTTGTGAATTGATAGCATCTGAGTATTCATGGGAACAGAAGGACTTGAATAAAATAATAAATATTGTGTATGTATGTAATAAAATATTTGTATATGTTGAATAATATATATATATAAATATGTATAAATTGATTAAATAAATTACAACAAATTCATACATAAATAAATTCATATCCGTGTTAAAAATAGGTTAAGGACCCCAGAATAAAAATTAATCAGTGTTTGACATACCCCTTACTAGTGGGATATAATAAAAGCTGATTATATTGTATCATTGTTATTGTGAATTATTATGTAATAATCCCATAGTTAAACAGTTTTGGTGTTATGAATACTAAAACCATGAGTGTCTAAAACTCTAGGTGTCGATAATTGTATTATTGTAGGTAGTGGTGTTACATCTTATATAAATTGCCTAGGTTACATTATTTACATCTCTTTGGGTCCACTGAAAGCAATTTTAGAGTGGGGGTGATGGAAATATGATCGTTCAGACCCAGACTATAACATGCATCCAGTCTTAATTGCCAAATCATTTCTCAAAATTCCAAATGTGTCTCCCAGTCACCCCCTCTCTTATTATGTCTAACTTCTTCTAACACCAAAATTTGTAGTCTGTATCCTTGCATTTCAACGTATGTCTGTATAGGGCATTATTTTCATTCTTTTTGTTAATATCCCATATATGTTCATATATACGTACTTTTAAATTACTTTCTGTTTTTCCAATATAATATGCCCAACAGGCTGTCCAATATGCCAAGTACACCACTCCTTTTGTATAACAGCTAGAGGATGTTTTACCCCTAATCTTAAAACTAATACTAGGTATATCTAATGCCTTTGTACCAGCTATTAATAAACATTGGGTGCACCTCACACATTTAAAAGTACCAGATTTTGGGTATGTCCCACCTCTACAATCATTCCGTTTCTTCTCCAATATATTTTTTAAATTCATGTTCCTTTTGAAATTATATCTCAATGGTTTTTGAAACACATCCACTCTTGTGGGCATCCTACTAAACATACCCCAAATCTTATTTATACACTTTTATATCCAACCCATTTCCATATGGTATGTCAATGTCAAATATGATAGTTCAACATCCATTTGTTCAGTGTTACTCATAACCTTCTTATTTGCACTACTCTCACCATTGGTCAGTAAGGGTAGGTAAGCTGTACCCCATCCTTCCACCACAACTTTCTTAATAGAATTGATCAATTCATCAGGATAGCTCCTTTCTCTAAACATTTTATGAACATTATCTATTTCTTCCATGAAGTCAGATTTATCGGATGTCATTATTGCTATTTTAATCATCTGTCCCTTAATAATGTTCTTTTTGAGGTTGTATGGATGGTCACCTTCATAGTGTAGATATTAACTAGACTAGCATTCCTTTCTGTATATACTATATCTATAAACCTTGTTTATATAGTCTTTTTGCAACTTGACATCCAGATAATTTACTTCCTCTACACCGATTTCATGTGTAAATTGTAAAACAACTTGTGCTACAGTTTAGATAATTCATAAATTCTGGTATAATTTCATTGGTTCCTTCCCATAAGATGAATATGTCATCCAAGAAATGGTAATACCCCCAAAATATTTTGGTAAAATACAGATTTGAATTCACATTGTTGTTCCCAATATAATATTATAATGTTAGCGTATATGGGGGCACACGATGAACCCATTGTCACTCCATCTATTTGGTGGTATAGGTCCTCCTGAAAGTAAATATAATTGTATCTTAATACAAGTTCCATGCTTTCTAACACCAGTTTAAATTCATCTGAGGTCAAAAAAATCAAACTCAACTAACATTTTTTCGAACCAAGTTAAACTTTCAGTATGAGGTATTACCGAGAATAAGTCCTTTACATCTATGGTCAGAAAAATAATGTTGCCCTTAAAAAGACTAGTACCAATTTTGTTCAAAAAAATCTCATGAATCTATCAAAATGTGTGGGTACTTGGGCTAAAACGTCTTTAATTTAGTATCCACATATATTGCCAATGGTTGAGTTTTGGATTCTTGTGAGGTAACTATGGGTCTTAGGGGTGGGTTATCCACCCCTTTGTTATTTTGGGAATGCCAAAGATGGCTGGAATTGCTGGTTTTGATACCTTTAAAAATTGTATAAATGTACATCTATCAATCCCTGCAACTGGTTGTCTTTTAGTATCAAATCAATTCTTTTGTATGAAATGTTTAACTCATTCATTGATACAATAACATATATATAGTCCAAATTTAGTATATCCAACATCCAGTTTGTGTAATCCCATTGATCCATTAGCACCACCCCTCCCCCCTTTGTCCTGTTTCATAACCAGCATTCTCCCATCCTCACTTAATTCTTTGAGTGATTTTCTCTTGTTAGGTGTTAAATTGGAGTTGGCCATTCTAGATCTTGCATATTCATTCCTTATCATGCTAGTGACACACATTTCAAAATTCTGTATATCCTGATGTAAAGGGGGTTGTAGGTACTTCTTTTTCTTAATATATTACACTGAATATGGTGTTGGTCATCCTTGAATATATGTGTCAAGTTTAGTTTCCTAGTAAACAACTTAATATTGAGTATTATATCTTCTTTATTTGGTATTTTTGTTGGTACAAAGGTGAAACCATTTATAAATAACTTAAAATAGTTGTCATTAAACATCAAATCTGTGTAATTATAAATATTAAAATTATTTTGTGTATGCACTATAACCTTCTCATTGTCAATTACATCATGTCCATCATGCCTGATGTCCCCAGTTTTTGTCCCATATGTATCGTACTTCTCTGTTGTGCTTTGCAATGAAGTTCCAACAGATAAACTGTCATTTATCTCCTGTAGTGCCTCTTCACGTGTTGATGCATGTATTGATTCCTCATCACTTCTGCATAAGAGGGTTATTGGACTAGGTTCCGGATTCTCTCTGACCTCCTCGGTCCTTCCCCTCCTAAAGGGCTACCCATACCTTGGTTGTCATTCTTATATCCTTAATATTGATTGCTACCATTGTATTTATTGTGGTTTATAGTTGTTTTTCTCCCTAAGCCCCATGTATTCTCTATCTTCCCAATAAGTGTAGTGTGGGTTAGTGTCCCTGTATCTATTACTATTACCAAAATTCCTTTTCTTTTTTTTCACAATAATAAGCTCTCCCCTGTTGGTATTCTTGTATATCTCTCTCTAGTTTAGATAATTTCCTTTTATGGTTCTTTGCTGTTAAATTATCCACATCCTGCAAAGTTGTCAAATACACATTTTTAAATTCTACAACTGTAAACAAAAGGTCTGCATTTATCTCTTTGTTAAGTCTATCAATTTCATTTTTACATTGTTCCATCAGCATTTCATTATTTCTAATCATGGATTTTAGAATAGCAATACCACAGTCATTTAGTATATTCCTAATAATTTTTAAAAAAACTCAGTATCCTCATTAGTATTGTTAGGAAACGTATTTAACCTTAAGCCTTTTGGCACAATTTTGTGTTCAATACATTTTGCAAAATATCCGATGCCGTAGCGGTACGGCGGTAGCGTTGTTACCTCACAGCAAGAGGTTCTTCCGTTCGATTCTCGGCTGGGCTTGGGAGTGCCTTCTGTGTGGAGTCTGCATGTCCTCCCTGCGGTTGGGTAGCATTCAAAAGACATGCTTGTGTAAATGGGCATGCCTTCGTTGAAGGTTGGGCATCGAGCTGGCACCTGGGCATTTCGTAAAAATTTACTGCCAATCATTAGCAGACCGGAGTTCGGCTGTGGCGACCCCTTACCGGGAAAATCTGAAAGACAAACAACAACAACCAGTTATCCAGTGCTAATGCTTTATAGCTGGTTAACTGAACTTTAAATGTCTTACATTTGTCCTTATAAGGGGTGTTTTCTGCCTGGTTCTTCTCTCCTTCCTTCATTGTATTGGCAAAACCAGCCACTGGTTAAAGTCCATATTGGCATATGTTTGTAAATGCCTCACTGTCTGCTTGTCATCTGTCATTCGGTTCAGAGTCCTAAATGGCCACAAATCGCAGCCATTGTCTTGCAGAATTATTTGTAGTGGATTTGTACTGGGTTGTATTTGAGCAGTACAATGTATGGTGGACAGCCTTTATTGATACCTGGAGCAGTGTTTTTGGTTTTTCATCTGATGATTTGTGCTGTGTGACAGACTATGGTTACTTAATATTTTAACATTACACAACCAGTATCTGTCAAGGTGTTGCCAAACACTGACAAAATGTGTAGTCATCTTCAGCCTAAATGAAATATGTATTGCAAAATAAAGATGAATTTACAGTTATGTTTAACAAAACATGCATAAACGTGTAACAGAAGCCAAAGTGGGTATTACAGAAACAAAAAGAATGTTGGGAATAGAACCCACAAACACACAAGTAAGACTGCAATTACTGACAGTATAGTGAGTGCTAATCTTTCAGCTATACCTCAGTCTTAGGACTGAATATGCACATTTGCTGTAAAACAAGTAATAGCATTACTCACTCATATTTACTGCCTGTCCACCTGCATTGTTCACATATTCCTAATTCTGCCAGGAGGTAATGCATATGAACAGTTATTACTGAACATTTAAGACTAAGCTTAGTCATTTAGGTTTTCCATAAGTGTTGCAATAGAATCACAATGTGATATATATTAATAAACTACATCACATGGAATAATCTTAAAGTGCTGTGGATAATGAAGAAATGTGTAGTTATCCGTAGCCTATGTGCTGCAGGTGTTAATGCAGTCTGACAATAAAACACATGAGGACATGATCATACCCAACCATAAAACATAATTACATTTGTTAAATTAACAAAAATAGATTTGTCTATAAGAAATTTAATTAACACTGATGTGGTGAGATTTGAACCCAGAAATATTCAAATTCAATGTACGCTGCGTCACTTAACCAGATGAGTTAATAGATAATACAGGGTTTTCTAGGATATATTAGGGACTCTTAATAAATGCCACTGTTAATGAGATGTCTCAAACACACGCGGTCATGAATGAGAAATGCTGTTACTATGCATTCCTATATACCTGCATTTCTGTCCTTGCTTACATTATGTGCAGATAACCTCAAAATGTGCATTTAAACAGCTGTTAATGTACTACTCCACTGTAGTTTGCATTGCAACTAACTTACTGATGGTAACATAGAATAAATATCTTATCAATGTAAATACAGTTTGAGCATTAAAAGTTGTGTGTGTACCCCATTTCTCTACTCCCTTTAGAGATCATTACATCTGCCTGAATATACAATGAATGCATAGGAATCATGAATCAGTACAGTGCAATATCTATTCAGTAAATGATAACAGTATGTAATAGGTGTTATGGTGTGGAATATATCACTTACTGTAGTCACCCAGGGGCTGTAATCAAACCTCAGAGATCCTCTCAAACAGTTGCTTTCAGTCCCTTATGATAGAGGTCATCATAGTGGTGGCTGACCTGCATAGCAATCCTGAGGAAATGGTGCATCCTCAGAGCTCATTTACAATCTTATTCCATAAGTCTATCTGGGTGAAGTTCCACTGGAGTGCCTGTACCTTCTGCTCATGTCCCAAATAGACAGCCAACATCTGAAGTATCTCCTCATCTGTCCAGCTGGGAGTTCTTATCTCAATCAATGTCTCCTTAGCACTGATGAAAAAGGTGATACAAAACACCTTGTACAAATTGCTTGTTGAGGTTCCACTCAGTTTGCAGGTAACAAAAGAATAATCTCAAAATGTATCATTATCACATTTTAAACGTAGTGCACATAGGGTGGTAGCAGTCTATTGATGGACACTGGACACATTCTACAGGTGCATTGACAACTATTGGGCATTTGTGCTAATTACTGTACACTTATCCTGAGCTATTGGTTAATGTGCGGAAATACGAGAACTTATGCAGAGGTTCCTGGAGGCGATTGCATGCTAATGAAGCTTATTAATTATGTATGGTGTAAACAGTACTTAATAACTGTTTGATGTATGATCTAAACCCCCACTTAGTAGACCCGCACATTGCCCCCATATGTCATTGTGCTGCATTATGCATGCGCATCTGCTGTTGGTTGCCCTGTTCAGAACCCAGCAGACCCTGCCAGATATACACATTGAAGTGCTGCTCATAATCACACTCACACCATGTCCCCACCTGTTATAGTTACCACATCCACCTCCTCAGTTCAGCACTGTGGGTGTAGTGTTACCAGATATGGCAGAGTTAGCCAAGACCACAGTGTGAGCTGTCAGCATGGGCACCTAGATTGTGTTAGGGTAGTACTGGCAGTTAATCTAATGTGTGCCCTGTTGTGTTAACCTAACCACGTGGCAATGATGACTGCTGAGCTGACCACTGCCAAATCTACCTGTTAGTTGTTTATCACTTGTCTTATGCCACAGGCTTTCTCTACTCAGTTAATTGACATAATAGATTGTCTTCATGCTGTGTCATGTTGTTCATATTTGTCCTTGTGATAGTTTTTGTAATATATTGATGACTGTACTGCTGAATGTGGTAATCACCTTACTTCCATTTGACCAGTTGTTGTTAGCTGACATACATCAAGTATATCTACCAGTCATCATAATATCACCTTATACTTGTGGCATTGATTTAAACATTAAACAACCCATTATTGTCTGCCATTATTGCATGCACAGGTCATCATTGTGCATACTAGTGATACTTGTGGCAAGTTATTCTGTCACTGCACATGCCTCCTCTCAACACAACATGCATACAGAATTTCTGTTTTCACCTTTGATGTAGAGTACTACATGTGCATTTCCATAAATACATACTTACACACACACACACACACACACACACACACACACACACACACACACACACACACACACACGTCTGCACATGTGATGACTTATCTAGTACACTACTGTATGTTCCATGGCTAATGTGTCATACATGCCATTTAAGCTCTATTACATTGCACATATCTGAGCATCTTAGTAACTTATTTTGTTTTACCTTCCTGTGCATTATATTGTTGCCTTATGAGTGATAGGCTGGTACAGGCATTTCCCTTTATACTTGTATGTGCCTTGCCATATCAGGTATGTGGCTTTGCTGGCACACCTTACCATGTTGTTAGCATTGCAGCTGCTGTCTGCTGTAAAAGCTAGTGTCCTACAGTGGTACATATTTCCTACAAAGGGTTTACTGCATCTCAGTTTATGGTTCATCCCCCACACTTAGGTACTGTTGGTTATGGTACATCCCCCCATGCACAATTCTATGTGCATTGAGATAATAACAGTTATACAGGTACCTACATGTATTAGCTACAAATGTGTGATTAACAGCCTACCTGGCCAACAACATCTGCTGTTGTGCATACCTTAGGTTTGCCACACATATATGCCAGTATGGTTGCCTGCGGTGATGTCCCTTAACTATAGTGGTCCAGCACATACATAAATATAAATAATTCAAGCTTAGACACAAATGCCCTTCTAGCCTGCCAATATACCAAAACAGTTGTTACCATAAGTGTCCAGGTTGTTCTTAAAAATATCTAAACTAGTGCTTGCTTTAATATAATTTGATTGTCTATTCCATGCATCAGCTGCTGTCTCAAAGATCCAATTAGTACAGTTTTCATTCCTATAGAATCTTCTACATATGTTGTCTGATTCATTTCTACTATTTTTAGATAACCCCAAACATTCCCAGAGGTAGGTATCTCTAAATGCCCTATATACCTGAATAAGGTCTCCACTTAAATATCTATATGAGACAATGTACACCATCAGATATTTTAGTCTTTCATAATAACTTAAATTTTCACATCCATGGTTGCTTTTGGTATATTTCTGCAGTACTTTCTCCAGTTTACTCATGATTGTTTTCCTATAAGGTTTCTGTATTGTTACTCTATACTCAAGTGTAAGGTTAATGTAACTAGCAAACAATGACTTCATCATCTCTGATTTCCTAGACTTTCTAAATCTTTGTATACAACCTATAGTTCTATGACTATCATTAACCAATTGGTTGATATGATTAGAAAAACTCAAAGCTGGATCTACCCATATACCCAGGTCCTTAAATGAATATAGAGTTTCAATCACTGTGTGCTGTATTAAATATTCACCTTAAATTTATATCTCCCAAATCTCATATCCTTACTTTTTGATGTATTTATCAGCATATCATTCTCCTGTGTCCAAATGGTCAATTTAGTCAAGTTCTTTTGTAGACATGTCTTATCGGTAACACATGCAATTAGTTTACCCAATTTCAAGTCATCTGCATACAGGCTGTAGAACACATCAGATTAAAAAGATAGAGCTGAAAGTTTCAATCTAAACAAGTATAGACCTAAGACAGAGCTCTGTGGGACCCTCTCACTGTAACCTCGAATTTCACCTATCCAATAGCTGTATGATACTTGCCATGTCCTATTTGTAAGCCATGCAACTATCCATCTTATCAAGAGTATATCAATACCAGGTTATTCTAACTTATTGTTCAGTGTTTCGTGTATGAACTTGTCAAATGCTGAAGTAAAATCTATATAAATTACATCACAGCACAATTTTTCATTCATAGTTGTTTTTATATTGTTATAGAACATCAAGTCACAGTTAATAATAGATCTATTTTCAATATATGCACACTGATACATGGTTTAAAATCCCAGCCTTTCCGATTCTGGCAATAACTTATCCAATATTACCTTCCCCATTATTTTTCAACAAGATGTAATTAAACTTAAGGGCCTTTATGACTCTGGATTTATTCTACTCCCCTTTACCTGAAAGACAGGTTTAATAACTGCAGGTCATCAGTCTTGAGGAATCTTCTCATATTTATGTGATCTAGTAAATAATAAGATTTACTTTCATGTTGTTGATGTGCACATTATCAAAGAAGGATTAATCAAATACAGAGTCTGCTACTTTAAAAAAATGTTGTACATAATTATTTTGAACTCAGTTGTAGGAACAAAAGTAACCATTTGGTAAGGAGAACTCAACGTTATGAATGGAGATCACTGTACAGTGCAGATTGGGCAATTTACCCTTTTCCTCACTGTAGTGCGATCTCGGAACTGGTATATATAATTTGCAGGGGGTGTGTTTGTATTTTTCCTTGATGTTTGAGTGTCTGGACACTCGAACATCTGGCATAATTCTTGCAGACTTGGTGTTTTTGGGATGTGTTACTATTTCACTATTAAATGCAGTTCTGAAAAAAGCAAATGTCTACCAGCACGTTTTCTTTCTTCAACTTTCTTTTTTTTATCAGTGGTGCCAAATTCAATTAATAGATTTGATTTATTCATTAAAAATCTTACTGTTATTCAGTAAAATGATAGTACACCAAATAAGAGATATGATAGTATTTTAAGTTCTTGCTGAAGTGTTCTCACATCATTGTTACTAATTCTGTCTCTTCCCTGTGTTTTCTTTGGCTCCAGTGTGTAAAGTTCTTTTTCAACATAATCTAATTTGATTTCAGTATTTGAGGTTACCTGGATGTTACTAGGACAATTTATCACCCCCTTTGTGGAGCCAAACTGCTTTGCATAAGATTTTATAAATATATTTAGTCCAGTTGTGAATGTTTTTCTTTAGACATCCAAATCTGTTCATTCAATAGTGCATATCTCTGTATAAGGTTTTGCAGTTAATATTGCGGTTATGTATTAATGATGTCGACCCTGGACAACTAATGGCCTTTTTCTTGAAACTGTGTGAACTTCACTGCTTAATCTGTGTACTTATGTATCTGTGGCTGCCATGTCCCAAACTTCTGAGCCAAACACTGCAATTTCGAATGAGTTAGAATATATGATCACAGACTCCTTCACCTACGCGAGGTTGTTCTCACCCAAGTGTCCTCCTGATCATCCTGTGGTAGCACTAACAGCTTTATATTGGACATCTAAGAGTATTGTGGTTAGTCACCCACACCTCAATTTGGTAGACCACCATGTTTTTAGCATGATGTGCAGTATGCCACACTTGGTGAGCATCTGTAATGTATTTTCTGGTGTGTGTTGCAGTGCATTTCTGGACATGTCCATCCATCTTAGTCTTGCTTTCAGTTCACCAAACACATTCTCAATGGTGTTCCACATTGTGGTATGCACTGTCTGTTGTACGCATCCTCAGCAGATGTTGATGGGGCTCTGTATAGTGTCATAAGTCAAGGCTACAATGAATAATTGCAGTCACCTGTTTATAGAAAGTAACATACACATATTTAGTCCTCATGTTTACTGTTGACAGATCTAGATTCAGATTAAATCATAGCTATGATCTAGTGCATACTGGGTAGGAGCATCTTGGGAATTTCACCATGTTGTTAAGTGACTCTCAAACCGCTTTGCCTCTTAGTTGCCACAACATGCACACTACCAGGGGGTGTTGCCATGATATTGAGAATGAGACCATCTGCAGAGCACACTACCTAACAAATGAACAATGGCCACCCCTTTCTATTGATGTAATGCTTAGCATTAGGTACACGTTGAGCAAGCAGCTAAAGAAACGTGGGATGAAAGTACTCCAAGATTTTAAGTAAAATAATACATTGGAAGTTGTTATTTAAGGACGCCAACAATAACACATTGGAAACTGCTATTTATGGACACCAGCAAAAAAAAAAAGTGATTAAGATGCTTATAATCCTGCTGGTTCTTTAGTTCAGGCTTATATGTATCAGCCAAGAGACTGAAAAAGGAAATTAGGGAGTTTCTTTGAAATAACAAAAGAGACAGCATGAATTAGGAAAAGCTAATTCTGACAAAGGGTGGTTTTGGAACTTACAGATTTGGAGGCACACTATAAGGCCACACAGCTTAGATTACTATATATTTAATTCAGGAAGGACATGGATTATGTACCCCAATGAAAGCACATGATAGGCATAGGGCCAGACCAGACAGTGCAACAACAGATTCACCCATGAGCAATTGGACAAATCTAGGAAAGAAATAAATTATGTACAAGCCTTATATGTGTATATATATATATATATATATATATATATATATATATATATATATATATATATATATATATATATATATATATATATATGTGTGTGTGTGTGTGTGTGTGTGTGTGTGTATATATATATATATATATATATATATATATATATATATATTTATATATATAGATATATATATATATATATATATATATATATATATATATATATATATATATATATATATATATGCATATATATATATATATATATATAATTATTAAGTCTTTATGTTAAAGAAAATTAGACCTTAGAAAAATAGGGTCTATACTATATCATTGACTGCTTAGCTTGTCAAATGCCTAAACGTTGACAGCTAAGGGTCAAAAATGTACAATCTCGAATGGCCAGTTAACTGAATTCTTTCATCGGAAAAGAATTTGCTTGGCCATTATCGGGAATTTGCCCCTTCCTCAATGTAGAGTGATCTCAGAGTTGGTATATTTAGTTGGGGGGTGTGGGGGGCAAAGTCCCCACTTTGTTACGGCTTGGAAGTTTATGTTATTTTTGCATGGTCAAGTGAATTATTTCCTGATTAAAGAATTCGCTTAACTGGCTGTTCGAGATTGCAAGTTTTCGACCCTTAGCTGTCGACGTTTCAATATATACACATACACATATCTCTCTCTCTCTCTCTTTCTAGATATATATATATATATATATATATATATATATATATATATATATATATATATATATATATATATATATATATATGGGTCTCACTGTCTTTATCAAAATTGATGTCAAAATTACACTTACCCAAATAACAAAATCCTTAGATGACTTCCTCGAAATATGAACTATTCGAAAACATGGATCACTGATATTTTACATAGGGAAAACAACTACTTGGCAACCAGGACAAAATAAAACAACAGAATACCCCCAAACTAAATATACCAACTCTGAGATCACACTACACTGGGGAAAAGGTCAAGGTTTACCTTGGTGGCCAAGTGGTTCTTTTCCCTATGTAAAATATCGGTGATCTGAAGGTTTGAATAATTTGTCTTTTGAAAAGTTGACTCAGGACTTTGTTATATCTGGTAAGTGTAATTTCAATAAAGGAAGGTAGACCTATATATATATATATATATATATATATATATATATATATATATATATATATATATATATATATATGGGTATGTGTACTGAATTTAAATGAAACACCCAAATATTGACGTTAACAAAGTTGACCAGAAAATGAATGTCATCTTTGCAAATGCCAACATGCTACTACACATGTGCCATGCAACAATCTTGGCTCATGAAAATCTTGAATTAAAAAATACAATAAAACATTGTTTTTTCAGGGATGCATAACTTAAAAAATACACACAGATGACATTTAATATACTACATCAAGCTGGGGTACTGTAAGCCACGATAGAGGATGATCTGCAAATGCATTCCAGACGGCAGCCAACAAGGCAGCAAGCCAGGCTACCATTAAGCTAGTTGTTTGAAAAGGAAATAATAGATACAGATTAGCTAGAGAGCTGGTGCAGGCTGTGTGCAGACCGTGCACACCTCTCATGTATGCTAACAGTCTGAAGGGTAACTTAGTAAAAGTTGGAATAAAAATGTGCCTGATTCTGGGTATACTGGTCACCGGGACATTTCATTCTCATATGGGAGATGTAGTAAGAGTGTTGCAGACAGCTGCCAGTCGGTCACATTCTTGAACAGTTCCTGGCAGTAATGTGCACCAAGGTGGATAAATACATCCACTTCTCAACAACAACCATCGACAACAGAACTGCCATGCAATAGTTCTATACCATTGCCAACTTCCCCTGTGTCCTTGGTACAACTGACCGCACCCACATCTCAAGCAAATCCTACCTGTATCCAATGCTAAATAGTACATAATAAGAAAAGGGTGGCTATCAATCACTTACCAGGTGGTATGCTCCACAGATGGCCTCATTACTAATATCATGGCAATGCACCCCAGTAATGTGCATAATGCATTTATTCCAACATGGTGAATTAATGGAGGGGCTCCTACTAGGTAAGTATATAACCACTGCTATATGGTAAGCAGTAGCCAGACATTGCAATAGGAATCAAGATGATAAAATATTCCTTCTCATCTCCCTAAATACAGGTGACTGCAATTTTCCACTGGAGCCTTGACTTATGGTGCCACAAAGAGCCCCATCAATATCTGCTGAGGATGCATACATCAGAGTATATGCTGCAACAGAAAACACCATTGTTTATGTGTTTGACATGCTGAAAGCAAGATTCAGATGTCTGAACACATCTGGGGATACACTGCAATAAACACCAAAAAAAGCATTGCAGATGGTCACCATGTGTGCCATGCTGTACAAAATGATTACATCAAAACATGGTGTCAAACCAGCTGCAGGTATGCGGGAACTTCTCCAGCTATCAGACATAGAGCTATCAGAGCTATGACAAAATAATCAGGATGGCACAGGGGTGAGAAGAAATATGAGTGAGTAACAGAGGATGTGGACATAGGTTCTAGCCCAGACAACACAGCAATGTTTGATGCACACGTCTGAGTCATGACAATCATACAGACAGAAGTACACAGACTAAACAGTGATGTTCATGTATTGCCCCACAACGGTAGTACAGAGCATTACTAATGGAAAGGAACCATTAGTTGCACACATCAGGCATCATGCATAAAAGAATCATATGAGTAACCTGTGATACCTTATACATACCACATAGCAAGAACACCTCCAGATGTCTACAGAGCAAACATCATCACATGAATTCTCCCTACAAGGTACAGTACCAAATAAGATCACAACAGCATATGTGTGGCATGCAGGAGGTGTGCAAAACAGGAGTTTTTGTACAGGTAGGATATCATCATACAAATAATAACCATGTGAAGGTAGCTGTACAATAGCCATTACTACAATAAATCTAGACTCATATATGGGAATGTATAATCTCAAACATAACCTAAATGCAGGGGTTGTATACTAACACTGATGCATCATACATAGCCCCAGATTTAATAAACTCCATGTAAGAATAGGGCAAGCCC
Source organism: Protopterus annectens (assembly GCF_019279795.1). Classification (NCBI taxonomy): domain Eukaryota; kingdom Metazoa; phylum Chordata; order Ceratodontiformes; family Protopteridae; genus Protopterus; species Protopterus annectens. The sequence continues at coordinate 1,142,395,506 of NC_056730.1, forward strand.
TACACTGAGTGCACCATGGCCTTGTCTGCAGCTCCCCCTTGACAGTGTGCCTTGCATATTAATGAAGGTGCTCTACTGAGGGAGAGCCATGTACATGGTTATTGAATCAGTGTCAGAAATGTGTAATACACACCCTGCATTTTCAAAGTTCTGGATGGCACTAAAATAGTAATTTAGTTGGCCAGTTCTGCAATGTATATGTAGGGGGTGTGCTACAGTGTCCGTAACACACCCCCTGTACTAACAGAATGCCAGATTTCAGTGAAATTAAAAGTGAAAATGTATTGTCCCTTTCATTTGTTAAAGTGTGCGTGTGTGTGTGTGTGTGTGTGTGTGTGTGTGTGTGTGTGTGTGTGTGTGTGTGTGTGTGTGTGTGTGTGTGTGTTTGCGTGGCATGGCACAGCAAAGCACTTAGGAATAAACATGTGCCAGATGGGTCTATTTTACATGAGCAACCGTTCCGATGTTTGAATCATAGATGGTCGACATCATATGATCGAATGTCGGAAAGGTCGAAAGTGAAAGTCAACAGCTTTTCATGCACAGAATGGGAAATTTTCCCTTTCTGCACTGAATTGCATTCTCGGAGTTGGCATATTTAACTAGGGGACTGTGGGGGGTGCAGGGGGGCTTGCCCCCCATGCTTACACCCTTTAGATTTTTTTCCTTTTGTTTTTTTTTTTTTTTAATTTTTATTCATATTCAAACATTTAAATGATCGATCGCTAAAGATTGATCTTTAGCGATTCGAACATTTAAGCATTCGGATATGTAATATAGACTCGTGCCAGACATCTAAAAATTGAAACTGGATGCTTTTAATTTTTATACAAAAGGTCAAGTTGAAGCATAGCTGAGTGGGTTTGTGCACTGCGTTGCTCAGCAATCCTTAAACGTAACGAAAACTATATAGAAATGTATAGCTGAAATCTTCACACCCAAGTTAGCTGAACGGTTAGAGTCACAGCTTCATGTGCAGTACATGCACAGTTCGAATACCCAGACAGACCATTCAGCTTTCGGAAAGCATTTCTATACACATTTTTATTTTTTTATTGATCTAGTTATTGATATGTATTAACTGGTTTAGCGCAGATGGTCCAGAATCCCAGTGTCAGTGGAGATATAAGGTTAAAACCTCCAGTTAAACACAAGTGTCCAATACAGTATAGTCACACCCCAAGGTAATGTAATTAAAGTACATAGGGTTAGTCATGCAACGAAAATACATACACATAATAATAAAGTATCAATAATGAGTAATTAATGTCAATATATATTGTTTTATTATTTAAAAATCTTGTTTGTCCTTAGCTAAATTTTGCTAAGCACTGCTAAGCTAAGCTAAGCAATCCTTAAACAGGACCTGTCCTGGCAAAACTTAGCAACGCTTAGCTCCACTTAGCTGGTTTGAGCATTGCTAAGCAGTTCCACTTTAAGCAGTCCTCAGCTCACCTAAGTGGGTGTGCATGGTGCTAAGCAGAGCTAAGCATTTTTAAAAATGGCCAATGGTGGCAAAGGGCAGGAAAACAGCCTTATTTAAACTAAACAAGCTGGAATACAGACAGAACCTGTTGGAGATTTATCACTGCAGGACATATGGCTGGAGTTGGAGAGGGAATGTGATTTCAAGTGCAGCACTGGGGCATGTTGGAGTCTAGGGTCATGGTTGGGCTCCTCATCAAAGACCATGATGACAGACTGCTGCAGGGCCAGTATCAGGACTCTAAATACAAGTCCAAGGCCTGGGACAATCTGGCATGTGACCTCACCACTGCTACTGGAATCTCCCAGACTGGTGAGCAGGTGCATCATCATTATGATGACCTGAAGTGAAGGAAGGGGGGGCTCTTGGCCCAGTGGATGCAAGATGCTTGGGACCAGAATGCCCCAGAAGTTTGTACTGGTGATTTATCAAATTGTAGTATGAATATCTGATAGACAGGTATACATAATAGTGTGTTTTCTCCCCACAGCTGCAGAGGAGAGGGCTCACAACTTGGAGGCCCATGCAGGGTTCCTAGCGAGGATGCACTGACAGTGTGGTGAGTACAGATCTATCTTGCAATATATATAGTACTATAAATAAGAAATAGTACATTGGTAACTGCCAGTAGGTACAGTCTGTTCTGAGTGTACTGCAATGAATGTGTTCTTAGACCCAGACTGATATAAGTGAGTAATGCCAAGTACTGTGCAATACAGATGAAGGCATCAATGATGAATACAGATGAAGGCATCAAACATGCTACTATTGATGAAAGAAACCTAATACTATAGTAATAGTGTGTTGGAATGACATAACTATATACTGTATTAATACTAAGGATCTTGCAATAAAGTATACTGTGATTGAAAATGTGAAATTATTAAATAACATTCATTCATCATTTACAGGATATACAGTACAACTGCAGTCAGAATTGTGACTGAAATAAACCAATGTGCCATGTCACCTTCAATAAAGCTTTTTTTTCTTCCAACTGTTGTGTGTATTCTGGTCCATTGTTGAAGAAATCCAATTTTACAGGTGCTCCACAGCAAATATGGCTATGGCACCATGAAGTGACTGAAGTTTGGCCAATAAAGAACTGCTATGCTAAAGTGCAGATGTGGAGCTGTACAACAAGATAGAATGCAATGTGATATATGTTCTGCACTAAGGTGTGAACCTTGAATAGTTATGTATAAGGTATTATAGTGTGTTTCCCTCAGGAGTGTCTTGTATTAACCTTTGCATTTCAGCTATATGCATTCCTGAACATAGGTACACTGATGCAGGCAAGTATGAGACTGTAATAGCTGTAGAATGCAAATATACCATCTGCAAATGTATATGGGTCAGTTAGGCAACCCAGCACCCTGATATGGCCTGTACAGATCACACATATTCCCATCCACTAGGGGTTATATGTGTACACCTGCATTCCAATTATTAATACATACTTCACCTACTATCTCTGTCCTGCATGAATCTCATGCATGTATGTTCAACTGCCCCTGTGGTCTTCTGTGACACTCTACCTATATCACCCGGTTAGACTTTGTCACCAGGTGAGTTTTAGGCACAACTCAATCATCCAGCATACAGCAGTGGCCCAGTAGATCAATGTGATAAGCAATACATATGTTGCTAATTTTTCCACACATAGACCAGGGTTTGAATCTAGGGACCAGTACTAAGATGTATTTATAGTAACAGACAAGTGGTCTTGACTATTTATAGATACAGTTGCGTGGTGTTAACAGATATTTTCTCCACAGAACTTACAGGTAAAGAAATGTCTGTAGTAGCTGTATGAAGGGTATACTAATAGTCTGTGTCCAGATGTACTAATGTGTAAACAGCAGTGCTCAGCAAGTTGATAAGACTCCATTAAATAAAACGTCATGAAGTACACTAGTATTCCAACTGAATTAGACAAATTAAATGTTCTACTGTTGGTATGGTTGTATGGCTGGTGCATGTGAATGTGCACTGATAGTCCAACCCCATGCCACTGAACTTCAGCAGGATAGGTATATACTCTATGCACTGTGCATGATACATGCCTCTCAAGTGTCAAGCTGTCACACCTAGTGATTACTATTGCCAATAACTTTGGAAATGGATATAAATCCAGTTGAAGTATGCCAGTAGCACATTCACACAACATCAGTGCAATGTATACCTTCTTAGTCATATATGTTAGCCTGGCATGTATGAGTCCCCTGTAGTTATGTACCTATAGTTTTTATAGCTTGGCCCATCCCATCCCATGTCAACAGCTTGAGAGGTATGTATGTACTACAGAAGCTATAGGGGACATGTTGATGTAAAGTAAGGGTAGACCTGTAGAGTAATGAGCAGTACTGTTGTGAAAAATATAGCTTATACATTTGTTAATGAAATGTTTTTCTCTTCCCCCACCCCGTATCTGCATCACAAATTCTTATTATTATACTATAGATAAGGTTTCATTTCCACATAAGTTGTTCTCAAAACCTAATGTTGGGCCTTCTGTTGTATTATTGGTTATATATTTCAATGGTTGCATACTAACATACCTTGCTGAAATTCCACCATTGTTGGCCTTTTGCCATAACTGTTACTGGCATGCTGTTACAATAATGACTGTTATTCCATTTATGCCTGTGTTCCGTATGGTATACATTTCTGTTGTTCTGGGTTAATTGAAACACCCATGCATACTGTTATAACTAGCATTGAAATGTTTTGTTCATGACTAACCAATACACTTTGACAAACCTCAACACCATAGCATGTTTGGGTAAGCCGATCCCAGCAGATCATCCTGTCTCACCTCATCTGGCCATGGCACCGGGTCCCAGCACATCTGGGACCCAACCTGGAGCTGCCTCCTCTACTGGTTCTACACCACCCTCAGGTGGAACCACCTCAGGTAATGGGGCCTGTCCCCCCGGGCATGGACAAGGAGAGGATCCTGTCACCCGCCATCAGTTTTCAGGGATTGTGCATAGGGTCATCCAGTGGGATTCGGAGGACTAACTTTGCCAGATTGAGGGCAGACTGGTGCACCTCAAGGGGCAGGCTGGTCCTGCTGCCGTGAAGGGGTAGTGGTGACTGCCAGTGGGTGGGGACCTCAGTCCCACTGTTTCCATCTGGGAGCACTTGGTCCTCCGATTCCCAATCACCCTCCTCTTTCAAGGTGTTTACCCCCTCACGTGTCATACACCAACCCTGTCTGCTCTCTTGTCTGTCTCATCTGTCTGCCCCTCCTGCCCAACTTACCTCCCCAGATGTACCTATATCCCTCCCCCAACATTCCACTCTCACCTTAAAAAAGGGAATCTGTCCCAAAAAAATATCGCCCCATACATAGCTCTCCATTTGACCCCCACTTGTACTGCTATTGGTCAATAATCCCAGCATTTAATCCACAAAGTTATGTCACCCACATCCCTCCCTGTGGGATGTGAGGCTCCAAATTCCAAATTGTCCACAACAGGCACAGCTGCTGCTGTTCAAGAAATAGAGAGCTATGGTACTTTCCTACACCTGTCCTGCACATCCCTACCTGCCTTTCAGCATGTTTTCCCCCCTCATAGCCCATTTGTTTAAATTAGTGTGGGTTTAAGTGGGACTAAGCACAGCTGAGCATCGCAGCGCATTGTGCAAACCTGGGCAAACCCATGCAAATCCACTTACAACTGCTTTAGTCACCTCATCTAATTCTGACAGTGTTATACACATAAAGAAAACTATCACCCCTTCCAAGTCTCAAACCCCAGACCTCTGAACCACAGCATAGTATATTAGCCCGTTATGGCAACTCAGCTCTGGAGAATTACTGGTGTTTTTATAAACATATCATGGATTACAGTGATGTCACATCAGCAAAATTTGCCACCCCTGTCAAGTATTGAACCCAGGACCTTGTCATCTATCACATAGTCCATCAGCCCACTAAGCCAACTCACCTCTTGAAAATGATTACTATTTATGTAAGTATATCATGCACTGCAGTGATGTCACAGCAGCAAAAATTTCTAACCCTTCCACATATCTTGGAAAAGCTATCTCCATCATAAACAACCTGTATTCTTACTTAAATGCAAACAACTATGAAACCTAGCCAAAAAAAAAGTTATAATATATAAAAAGTCCTACTACAACCATCTACAAATAATTATGCAAAAAAACCCAAACAATTCTGGAACTCCATTAACTATCTCCTTAAGCCTGGTACAACTAACAACCCCCTGCCCTGATACTAACAAATCTGACCAAGAAATTGCCAAACTATTTAATACCTTCTTCACCTCTACTATTGCTGAGCTAACCAAAACCTTCCCCAACAACATCCCCCACCCCCCTCTGCCCAAGTTTCCTCCACCTCACCTCTCTCAACTCCTATCTTTGAACTTAAACCTGTGTCTACCTACCTTATAAAAAACTTCTCTCCAAACTCAAACCTTGCACCAATGCCCCTGACAACATCCCCTCCTCCTTCTTAAAAATTGCCTCTGAAAGTATTGCTCTCCTCATCAGCATCCTGATAAATAGATCACTACTCGAGTCCTATGTATCCAAACTATGGTGCTCTGCTTTTATTTTTCCACTCTATAAAGATGGCAAAAACTATAACTTCTCCAACTTCTGCCCCATATCTCAAAAATTCTTGAAAAATGCATTCACCTGCATCTCATGCCATTCCTAACCGAACATCAACTGCTCTCTCCTACCCAGCACGGCTTCCGCCCTGGACATAATACCAACACAGCCCTTATCTCCTTCCTACACTCTGTCAATTCAGCTCGAGACTCTGGTAACTTAGTTTCATCAGTTCTATTAGACTTATCTAAAGCTTTCGATACCATCTCCCACTCCCATCTACTAAACCAGATATCTAACCTCAACATCTCCCCAAAAACTCTAACCTGATTTTCCAGCTACCTCTCAGACAGGTCCCAAGCCATGAAATGGGGCCAAGCATCCTCCAGCTTCCTTCCCACCCCCACAGGAGTTCCCCAAGGGTCCATACTTGGCCCTCTGCTATTCAACATCTTCATTAACGATTTCTACAAAGCTATTCCCAATAACAAATTTTCCAATACGCAGACGACTCAACTTTGATCTGCTATGCCTCTAACCTTACAGAACTCAAGTCTCTAACTCAAACCGCCTTCTCAACCACTAAAAAATGGATGCACCAAAACCACCTCTCACTTAATGCTAACAAAACTAAGATTCTTCTATTCACTCACTCTAAATCCACCCCCACTGAAAAAAACTCATTTCAAATTACAAGCCTTAACAACTCTATCATTGACATTGTTCCCTCCGCCAAACTCCTAGGGGTCAGCATCGATGAACACTTAAAATTCAATACCCACATCCAACCTAACATCAAGAAAACCCACATAAAACTCGGCCTACTATACAGAAACAATCAATTCCTCTCCCCCTCTACTAGACATACCTTGGCCACTACCTATTGCCTCCCATCTCTTCTATATGGTGCTCCTCTGCTTACAAATCTATCTTCCACCCTAACCACCAAACTGGAAGCATGCTACAATAAAATCTCCAAATTCGTCACCAAGGCAAATTCTCTCTCTCATCACTGCACCTCCCTTCAAACTTTAAATTGGCTTGAACTCCCTAATCAACTAGACTACCTCCAAATTGTCTCAGCCCACAAACTAATATTTCAACCTAGCAGCTGCCCCGCAATATCAAATATTCTTCAACCTTATACCCTCCAGACCCCTCAGATCTTCTCACCAAAACCTTATTTCCATCCACAAACCAAAGCACCCAGCTGGTCAGCTTCTAATCTCCTTTACCCTAGCTAAAAAATGGAATGCCCTGCCCTCTACACTGAGGACCTGTGACAACCTACACTCCTTCAAAACACAACTCCACTGCTACCTGCACACTCAAAGAAAATGTAACTGTACTCTACATTCTATACCTCCAAAGCTCCCCTCCTCCTTCTCTCCTGGCTAATCTTCATACCTCTCTAATTTGCCTCTTAGTCATACATTGTTAATGTAACTAACATACCCATTTCCAACCTTATGGTCTATGCCTCTCGTCCTCCAGGACAATTCTTCTTTAACATCTTAGTTGCTTAATTTTAAATGAATTCATACTGCTTACCAACTGTTTTGTGGAATTTCCATCTATTTTGATTGCAATAATTGTTCTTTGTATTTTACTAGTATTTTCATTATGGGATGTAACATTGTACTGTGGAGCTTTTCTCCCCGGGCCTCCACTGAAAATAGGCTCTCGAGCCCAGTGGATCTCCCCAGTCACCAAACTGAAATAAATAAATAAATATTAAACCCAGAGCCTTGTCAACAACAGCATAGTGCATCAGTCCACAAAGCCAACTCAGCTCTGGAGGATAGCTAGTGTTTTTATAAGTATATAATGTATTACAACAATGTCACATCAGCAGAAATTTCTAACCCTGCCAAGTACTGAACCCAGAACCATATCAACAACAGCATAGGGCATTAGCCAACTAGGCCAACTCAACCATGGAGAGTAGCTAGTGTTTTTACAAACATATCCTGATTGTCAGTGAAACACCACTCCTATATTTATTGGGACAAATCACAATGTACTTGGGCCTCTGATGCAGACACCAAACCAGTACACAGACAAATAAATGCTGCCTGATGTACGGGAGGCCTACAATAACAGGTAGAGCTGACAACTGCACAGACTGTTGCTGAATGTCCACAGTTGTTCCCCCTACCTACGGCAAGGTTGTCATAAAACCTATTCTGTGTGCTGACATACTGGCAAAGCAGTGCAGATTGGGGGTGCAAAATCATGACAGACAGCTCAGTATCACACATCATGCCATCTGAACACACATGTCCATGCCAGTCCTGTGTACCACACTGTATGCATGCACATATGTCTTACAGATACACCTGCCATAATAATGACTTGGTAGCTGTATCTGTTACATTCCCAGCATGTGTCAAATCTGGACACCCACAGTTCTGGCCCACAGTCCAGTATGTGGCATGACAACTACATGCATGTCAATATAACATAGGAATAACTGAGCCCTGCAATGTCCAGCAAAACTGGTTGCTGCTACCACAGTCACTGCCATCCACAGTAGCATGTTAAAGGCCTGGAGAGTGGGACGCATTTCACAAATATGAATATGTGTTCTAAATATCACCTACCACTCTTTGGATGGCACTATTACATAACATATGTACCAGAGGCACATGCTTCCCCTAGACTGTTAGGGGTACCCTCAACCTTGTGACACAACAGCTGACACCACTGCCTCACTGACAGTAACAGCTTGCTCTCTCCAATATCTTCAGAATCCTTAGTCTGACTCTTGACCAGAATGCAGCTGCTACAGCCTGATACACATATAGCAGTATGTTCAGCTACCTGCTACAGATCTCCCAAACACCTAATGCAGGGCATCCACACAACACCCATACATAAAGGGTGGGGGGATGCTCAGGTGAAAGGGACATGTGTCTCAGTCTCGCCCTACAAATATACACAGCTGACAGACCAGCATCAACTGCAACGGCATGCACATTCAGATATTTATTTATTTAACATCTGTTTACTGGGAAAGTCCGACTTGAAATTAAGCCAATTTTCAGCAGAGGCCTGGGGAGATATGCTCCAGATGCATGCTTTTTTAATGTGGGAGGAAGCTGAAGTTCCCAGAGGGAACTCACATGAACACAGGAAAGAAATGTAGACTCAGAACAGAAGGCACTCCAGCCAAGAATCAAACTGGAGAACCTCTTGCTGTGAGGCAACAATGCTACCACTGCACCACTGCACCATCCGAGATAAAAAGGATGTATGACACATCTGCCTGTCTCCTTACTGACCTCAACACACATTGTTAAATAGTACACTGCTACAGAATCTGAAAGTCTGTTAACAATGGTCAGACATAGCATGCAAAACTGTGGACATATATCAATCCAAAGAGTGGACAGTACCTACCCTCTGTGATGTGTAGCTCCCACACCTTGATAATGTCCTCCTCACAGACAAGGAAAGGGGCAAGGCCTACATGAAGGCCTTAATTTTAGCACTGTGTTGCCATGCCATTGGCTAATGAAAAGGCAACCCAGCTGTTCTGGATGATATTAGCAAATGGGAGTCAAAGATTGGTGCACAGGTAATCAAGCTGCTGCCTATGGTAAACAGGCCTGACACTTTCTTCATGAAGACAGATTGCAATTTCCTAGGAGACTACCACTGGATTTCTTCTCACAAAGGAGTACAGCACTATACCATGTATGTCAAAGAATTAAGCATGTAATGGAATGCAGATGGGGGGATGCAGTCATGGGAAATAGGAATTTCAACAGTAGGTCTCAACAACATTTCTTGGAATGACATGTTGCTGTTAGTCTGCTGTCCAGCACCTAAGGCCATCCCTTATTGTTCTGTCTGCAGTGACATAAATCACAGCTCTGGCCCCTGAGTCACCCCAGCAATGGTCAGCTCACATATGACTGCTATTGGATTGTCTGTTGTACTATAGTGACAGTAAGTACTGGTGGATACAGCTTGCATATCATATCATGTACTGTCAGTGAGCCCCTCTCAGTCTGTGAATATCATACAGGCTTAGTTCAAATATTGCCCATGTGTCCCTGACCATTCCTGACATAGTCTGGCTAGGTCACTGTGTACTCCACACCTGTATCTCATTGCCTGACACATATGGCTAGCATACCCGGTGACCCCCTGCACCAGGACAGTAGATTATAGGCAGTAGTAGTGGGGGGACACTGGCTCTGCCTCAGCAGTAGTGCATACATATTCAGCATACAATATAATTGTGTCTTTCAGCTTTTCCTGGTTAGGGGTCGCCACAGCGGAACTCCGGTCTGCTAATGATTGGTAGTTGATTTTTATGTGCCGAGTTACCAGCCCTGATGCACAACCTTCAACGAAGGTACGCCCATTCATGCATGTCTCCATGCAGAAGACGCGCTAGCTGAGAATCAAACCAGACAGCATCTTACTGTGAGGCAACAATTCAGCATACAATGTAAGGGAATGAATACAGTGCCAGATATTAATGTAGCATTTCTGTGTTCCAAGGGGTCTGGCATGTCACAGATACATTTCCCAAAGTGTGGAGACAACCATCACGTATTGTCCAATCAGTGTCCAGACAGCCACGTTTGTTTGGCAGGTGGTCTACATCTATCAGGCACATCTTCACATTCCACAAACATTTGGGTACTGCAGATGTCAGACACCTACGATGAGGACATCCTACATCACATATGCACTGCTCTCAGTTATTGTGTAGCAGAGATGTTGCTTGAATGTCCACATGCACTTGTAGTACCACTCACCTATTTGTCAGATGTAGGCTGGATGACATGGTGCTGTAACGTTGCCCATAGGGGACACCCAACAGTTGATGGCAGTGATGATTATGGACAGATAGCAACACAGTCTGTCACATCACTCAGGCCATAACTGGTATACCTGGTACCATATGAGGTTACTAGGCTATGGGCCCTGAGCACCCATATGCCTAGGCCAGATTATCCCATGTGTATGCAAGGCAGCATCTGATGCCCCAGTCCAACAGGGACACGGGTGGTATACCAAGGGTGTATGTTCAGTTAACCATCCAGTTATCCAGGTTCCACCTGCAAAGGTGTAACTAGCTACCTTGCCTAATGTGGACAGGGTGCCCATTACAGAGCAGTGTGAGTGTGTGGGACACACATCTGAGCTGCCAACAAGCTCAGTTCGTGTCACACACCAGGTTGAGGGTGTGTTTGTGTGTTAACAAAGTGGAGCATGAGTTGCACTCATGCAGCAGTCCCAGCAATGTGGACTTTGTGATTGCCTTGCATCCCACACTGAGGTCACCCCTGAGGAGTATGTATGAAACCGGGTAGAGGGTTGGGCTTATAGCCTATCTGTGTATGGTAGATGTTGGAGGCCCTGGTGTTCCCTGGTGGGGAACCTCTGTGATGTCCCAAGCTGCTGCATGTGCTGTGTGATGTAATGATGAACATGGAATTATATATAATAATGGGTCTTATTGGGGGAATACAGGGATGTTTATACTCCTTGTCCCTTGATGACATACCACTATGTATGACTTGGGCCATGAAAAAGGTTTACCTTACAATGGAAGCAACATTGGTGAAATGTCATGCCAAAGACCTGTGTCCACAAATCCCTCATAACTGATTGTGTGCCTAGGATGTTGTTAGTACTGTGATAATATGTGGGGATGTCACTCTTCCCAAAGGGGTTGACACTGCATGCCCTGGTATGCGGCCTGAGGCCATGTGTCTGACAACAGTCATGTATCTGTGTGAGAACCTCCTAGGCAGATGTCCACATCACTAGGGAATCCAGTTACAGCACATAGCATGCAGTCATCTGCAGACATGGTTGGACATAGGTTAATGGCTGTTACCTGCACCTCAGAAATGTACATCACACATAACAGAGGCCCAAACACAGAACAATAAGTTACACAGCTAGTTATCTGTCAACTGCTTGAGGTGGTTTCCCCTATGTGGAATAGGTGGGTCATGTCAGCACACTAGTGTGCTACCCCTATGGTAACATATGGTGTGATGTATACTTGGGAGTGTTATATCTATAATGGCCAGGTGGATTATACTGTCACAGAGTTTGTCCAGGTCAAGGTAGGCAGTTTGCACTGTCTGGCTTTGGTGACTGTGTCATAGAGGTCAACCGAATGTAACAGACATGAACCCTTCCTTGGCAAGGTGTAACTGTTTGTGATGAAGTGTGTGCAGGTCACCAGTGTCCTTGTTAATGGGGTTCACTGTAAACTGTGCTATGGCCTTGTAGAACAGCTTAGTTAGGCTGCTGGGTCTGTCATGTGACTCAGTGGTGGTCGCTCCACCTTAGTCTAAAGGGCTGACAGTGGTTGTCCATCAAATGGCTGGAACAAAGACAGTAGTCAGTCTTCCTTTGAATACAGTGCCTTATGGTGTTGCAAGGTTATGCTTGAGGTCATGTAGGATGCATCCTGTGATGTGATAAGCTCCCATGGCAAATGTATATCATAACTTTCACATTGCAGTGGTGACCTGCTCCCTACATATAGGAGACAGGAGAGTTACTGTGGACATCCTGATTTACTGATATGGAAGACAGGGGGTAAAGCCGCCAACTCCCAGGCATCCAGTATGCTGTACCAACAGCACTGGTATAGCTGGTGTCCTTGACCACCACAAGTGAGCAGATGGAGGTGCTCCCTGTGCTGTTGCAGACATATATGCAGTAGGGGAGATGACTGTCTGTAGAGGATTTAGACAATGTAAGCTCTGTGTCTGTTGTGCAGGTGTGCAGGACTGATCCCATTCTCATGTACACACTAAGGAGATATTGCTCCAAAATGGGCACCTGGCTCTACTTTGTCTCAGACAGCAGTATGTCAACAATGTTATGGACAGTATGTATTGCAGATGTCCACCAGACAGGTGTACATATCCTAGCAGAGGATGATGTAGACCTGTCAGGTATACCTGACTACATGCATCTATACAAATGCACATATAGCAGTTGTGTTATGTGTGGATATTGGTGTCAGTGCTTATTAAGGGGATGGGGGCTGTGAGGCTGTGTATACCCCCAGGAGGAGGTACTCCATGCTGGAGGTGTATATATGGCTGACCCTAGCTAGATGGGTATTTTGGGAGATGGTGACTGCAAACGTGAGCATATGATGGTTGATTTGCCATGGAGAATGACACTGTAGGGATGCTGCAGTAGTAACCTGTGTTGTGTTGTGTCAACAGCAATTTACCTTTACCTCATGTGGGGTTAGCCCCTGGCTGCCCCAAGGTGTTTGTAATTCCACTCTTGATGGCTATCTGGCCATTTGCATGCTGGCATGGTTATGTCTTACAATGTATATCTTGCAATATATGTTAGGGTCGTTCAACTGACCCAGGATCAGGGTACAGACCTGACTCCTAATACAGTTGATGAGGTCCATAAAGGCAGAATGGGCTTCATGGTCACATGTGGTGGCTAGTAGCTAGCTGTGATTTGAATAGGTGTGTGCTCACAATGATAAACTGCCCCTGTGCTTCATACTGCCTGTACAGTGTGGAGGTGTGGAGGTGTCTCATATATATTGAAACCCCATGTCCCATGGCATTACCGGCTATACTTTGTGTTCTGAATGTATGATAGGACGGTTGACCAGATAAGGCTGGGGTGCTCTCTGCAGCTTTGAACAATGGTCTGTGTGACTGCATAGATGTCTGCAGTTCCCAGGGTTAAGACTACTTGCAATGAGGGCAGAGTCATGTGTACACCTCTAGTGTTTAGTAGCATGGCCTTCAATGTGTCCTGCACTGACAGTTGAATGTTGGTAGTGATAACATCACCACTTTTACTAATGGACTCACTATGGGGCTGGTGAGAATCGCTGCCAGACACATGAAGACCAGTGAAGACATATGGAGACCATCTCTTTGCAAAGTATTGTGGTCTGTTTACCATATCATCCCAGATTCACAGGTACTGGAACCCCTGGAATATCACAGGATAAAAGGGCACATGTTAAGGGCAATTATTTCCTGATTGTATTGCACCATCAGTCTGGGTGACAGGGAAATGTTGCATAAGACTAGGGACATACCTGCATGGGACACATAATCAGTGTGCTCACTCATGTCTCACTGCATATAGTCCAGGGATGTACAAGTCAGGTCAGGCACACCAACACGTACTGTGACAGACTCATGACAGTACCTTTTGGTGAGAGACAGCAGTGCGTATGCAATATGATGGAGTCTGCCACCTGATACACACTTAACTGTGACCATCCACATACATAGCCAGGTGAGAGGCACATCAGCGTGTCTCCAATGGAGTCCCCTCTGTGTAATATGTTTGACATGTTCTTACACCTGCGTGGCTGTGGGACACAGGTTTGTGGCAATGTGTGGTATGTGCTGTGTATTGCTGTGGCATTCACGTGTGGCTTTGCCTTTGAGATCCCCTTTGTTTGTGGATGTGTATGTTGAGGATCACTGCAGATGTGTGTGTGTGTGTGTGTGTGTGTGTATGTATGTATTGTGTTGTGTAGGTGTGGATGGTGGGTGAGGTGTACTGATTGTGTTGACAACCTGCTTTTGGGCAGATATGCAGCCTTAATAGAGAGAGAGCATGGACTGCAGGTTCCTACTGTCATTGCATCTCTCAAACAGTGTGTTCCTTTGTGGTGTTTGTAGATGGCTGTCCATCAGTGTACATCAGGCAGGTGCTACACAGTGCCAGGACACCCATACCAACCATGCTAGTTGGGGAAGCTGTAGGACATTGTCCAGCCATATAGTCAAGAGTCTGAGGCAGGAAGGCCAGGGAGTCCTGAGGGGTGGGCCTACAGCCTAGGTGATTACTACAGTAGGAGGCTGACATCACAGCAGACCATGTAGACAGGCTATGAACAAGCAGTAATATGTGCAACAGGCACATGCATTTCAACGCCTCATAGCACATGCAGCAAGTAGCATGAAACATCAGAATCAGGGGGATAGTGCAAACTGTATTGCCACTATGTTTCCTGATAGCCACAGGCATGCTGTGCTGATAGATGGTGGGGTATGATGTGGGGTTAGTGGTGGATAGTGCTGGCAAAAGTGGATGTGCAGGGTGTGTACATAACAGTGAGCAATGTATGCAGTCCTGTGGTGTGTTTCTTTTTCATGTCTTTCAGGTGAGATGTTTAGATGTCACAATTCACCCTTCTCAGAAGCTGCAACTGCTGCAATTATTGATGTCCTGAGACTCCAGCACTGGGTGCTGTTGTCAAGGACTCACCATAATCAGCAACAACATGCTGCACTGTGGGCAGACCTGATAGCAACAGTGAATGATGTGAGCCACCAGGACAGGAGCTATGAACAGGTCTGACACGGCACTACAGATTTCATACCTCATGCACAGCAAAGGGACTGATGCTGGCACAGGGGGAAAGCCTGCTACACAACCACCACTCTCAGCCACAGAGGAGTTCCTGGCAAACCTGGGTTCAGCCACCAGCTCCCAGGAAACCATCAGTACATATGTCATGGAGGTTGGTGGCACAGATTCCACAGCTGAGGAGTGTCCAGGTAAGCCTCCAGTGGTCATCACGTTAATACTATAGCATTCATAGTGGCAGCCTCTACATACCTGTACACATATGTCAGGTCAATCTGCATTTCTGAGTGAGGTTTTGTAATGCACACATGTGCACACATATTGTGAATGTCAGCAATTTTGGTAGTATCACAGCTTGTACTGTACATGCTGATAAATGCACATATTATCCTGTACCAATGCCACATGTGTGTGTGCTGACAATACCTCTCACCTACAAATCCATGGGTAACTCTGGTGTGGCTGGGGATCATAAAACTGTAGCCAGTAAGTATGGAACTGTCTTATTAGGTTCATAGGTAGGTTCATAGGTAAGTACTAGACTATCTGCCCGAAGGCATTTATAAGCCTAGCCGTAATGTGTTGGCTTTCACCGCCCCCTTAGATTAGTTCCCTGTGCCTCTGTCCAGCAGAGCCATTGAAGTGATCCCTGGGGTAAACTTTCTGTTTCCCATCCACTCGTCAAGGTTTCTCTTGAAGAGGGTTAGCAAGGAGCTCTGCCTAATATAGATTGGAATCTTGTTCCAGAGCATGAGAAGTCTCTGGGACAAGAATCTATCCCTCCAGTATGTCCTATTTATTGTTGTGGTGAGGTTTAGATCCCTGGAGCATGTGGCTTGAAGGGATATGGTTTTGTTTAGGTGGAGCATGTCCATCAATTCTGGGTTGGACATGGCCTTGTATGTCAGGCAGAGATCACCTTTGAGTAGGCGGTATGCAACCGAGTACAGCTGGAGTTTCTTCAGTCAAGCTGCATAGGGCATCTGCTTGAGGCCAGTGATCCTCTTGGTGAGAAACTTCTGTGGTCTTTCTAGTTGTTGCAGGTGTCTTGTAAGGTACAGCCCAAATGAGGCATCGTACTCTATGATGGGTCTGATGAGTGATACGTAGAGGGGGCCAATAACCTCTTTTGATCTGGATGCAAACCCTTTTGTGATTAGGTGGGCCACATAGGAGGATTTTCTAACCATTGTCAATGTGATTATCAAAGGAGAGGTTACTATCTACTTGGGTCCCCAGATCCCTTATTATGTCTACCATATTTAGGGGGCTACCACCTATGTGGTAGTTTGTGGGTACTTTGTTTTTTTCCAAAGGGGATGACTATGCACATTTTGGCATTTAGCTTGAGGCCATGGTTTTGACCCAGTTATCTGTCTCAGTGAGACCCTTTTGGAGGATGTCTGCGTCAACCGGAGAGTCAATTATAGCCCCTAGTTTGCAGTCGTCTGCGAACCTGGTCAGTCATAGTGCTCCTGTGCTTGCCTGTACCTCTGAGAAATATATGTCGAACAGGAGGGGTCCTAGGACTGAGCCCTGGGGAACACCACTTGTAACTGGTTTTGAGTCAGACCTAGCTCCCTCAACTCTTACCATGTGGGTTCTGTCCATGATCCAGTTGGCAACCCATCTCATGACATAGGGGTTTATGTTCAGGTTGGTGAGCTTGTCTATAATACCTGAGTGGGGAATGGTGTCAAAGGCCTTTGCGAGGTCTAGGTAGGCTATGTGGACCTCCTTTCCCTCATCTGTAGCCTTGGTTACTGTCTCAAAGAAGTCCACCAGGTTTAGGAGGCATGATCTGCCCTTAACAAAGCTGAACTGGGTAGGGTCCAGTGTTTGGAGGTTTCCAATGTCTCTGTTAATGAGATCCATGATGATGCACTCCATAGCTTTGCAGACCATGCTAGTCAGGCTTATAGGGTGATGGTTCCTAGGGTCCGTTGTGACTCCACCTTTGTGGAGTGGAATAACCGTTGCTGTGCGCCACTCTGTGGGCATGTAGCCTGTGGAGAGGCTGAGTTTAAACAGTGTGTTTAGGTGAGGGGTTAGTTCATCTTTGAGTTTGTGTAGGATGCAGCCTGGGACACTATCTGGTCCCATTGATGCTATGTTTTTGGCTTTAGAGAGGACTGTTTTAACCTGAGGGTCTGTGATTTTAGGGGCACTACAATCTTCTGGTATAGTTATGGGCCCTTTTGAGGGTGAGAGGGGGGTGAAGTTTTCACTGAACCTGTCTGCCAGGATTTTGGCTATATCGGTCGGTTCAGTGTATTTTGTGCCATTCTGCACTAACCCTGAGCAGATCTGAGAATTGCCACTTAGATTCTTGACATAGCTAAAGAATGCCTTGTGGTTATCTTTGGAGTTCATGGCAATCTTTCTTTTGATGCTAGCCTTGGAAGATTTTATGAGGGAATGTATTTTCTTGCTGATACTGATCAGGGATGTCTTCCCTTCTTGGGATTTTACTTTTTTCTGTACTAGTTTCCTCCTTCTATTGTATAGCTTGTTTATGGCAGGGGTCCACCAGACTGGTTTCCTTTTCTTGGAGGAGTGAGTCTTGGTTTTGTTCGGGATAGTACAATCCATGCATTCTTGTAGGTGCCCATAGAGTGCATTAGTAAAGGATTTTGCAGCTTGGACAGTGTTATCCTTTAGCATGGGGGCTTTGAAACTTCCCACCTTGGTCTTAAGTAATGTGAAGTTTGCTTTTGAAAAGTTTTTCATGGTGGTTTCTTTGGTGGTGGCAGAATGTGGCTATCCAGAGTGATTAGTTTATGGTCAGATCTAACCAGTGAGGGGTTGACCTCTGGTGTGGAACACTGGTCGCCCATGTTTGTGATGACCAGGTCCAATATGTAGTCACCTCTGGTGGTGGTGTTGACCAGTTGATCCAGGGCATTTGAGTTTATAAATTCTAGGAAATGTTGGGCAAGAGAGTTTGTACTTGAGTAGTTCTCCAAGTTAATGTTTGGGTAATTGAAATCACCCAATATCAGGGTGTTTGGTAGGACCTTTATGTTTACCAGTGTTTCCAGGAATGTGGAGTGGGGGTCCTGGGACATGGTGGGTGATCTGTAGCAAGCTATAATTTGAATAGCAGTTTTGTCCGTTGTTAGTTGCATGTGGAAGATCTCTGAAGCATCATGATGTGCCATTAACCTGGAGGTGTGGGTATCCTTGATGAATATGGATACTCCCCCGCCTTTTGTATTTCGGTCCAGGTTTTGTGGCCGAAATGTATGGTATGAGTTGTAGCATGGTAGTGCTGGAGTGCTCTCTGGAGCCTTAAACCAGGTTTCAGTTACTGCACATATATCGATTTTTTCCATACTGAGGAGTGCCTCGAGTGCATGCATTTTGAGGTTTAGACATCTGGCATTGAGCAGCATTACCCTCAGTTTTTTTTTACTTGTGCTATTTATGGCGGTGGGTTTGTCTTTTGAGCCTTGCCTAAAAAAGGCACTATGGGGGTGGCAAGAGCCTTGGCCAGTATTTGAAAGCCTAAGGGTGACAGGTGTAAGCTGTCTCTAGCGAAGCAGCGTGGCTTGTCGAGCATGTCATCCCAGGCTGACAGACACTGGATCCCCTTTGAATGACACCAGAAGCTTATCCCGTTGTTGAAATTGATAATTTTTTTTCTCTATACCGTAGTATCATTCTTGGTGAGGGCAGGATGCTACTCAGGGTCAGGGTCATATTGGCCTGGGCTATGTGATCAGTGAGCTCCTCCATGTCTCTTTTCATGTAGTCCAGGGAGGTATGGCTCACGTCATTCACACCAACATGGACAATGACAGAGTCATATTTGTACTCTTTCTAGAGTGACCTGAGTGCTTGTGTTATGTGGCGGATCCTGACACCCGACAGGCAACTAACAGTAACCTTCTCCTTGTTCAGCCTAGTGAGTGGGACGTCAGTGTGCCTGACTATAGAGTCACCTATTGCTAGTGTGTTGGGTATGTTATTTTGCCTTAAGGGCTGTGATTGTGTGGCACACTGGTTTTGTGAAGCATGTGTTTCATGTTTTTTTTTTTTGGGGGGGGGTTGCTTGGATGTCTGCTTTGGAGGTCTCTGTTACTTTTGCAGATTTTTATTTAGAGCCTGTGCTGGTTTCATAGGTCTATGTGAAACTGGTGGTGTGATGCAAATAATTCCCTTCTCCTCTTGACTTCCTGGTCCAGTCTTGGGTTGAGAGAGCTTAGCCTCCAGTTTGGCTGTATAATTGCATCTATCACATGTATTAGTGTTTGGTGGAAGGAGGAGAGGGTTGTCTGTGTACATGGGGCAATTGTAACATTGCCTCAAAATGCCCAGATTCACCAGTTGGACTAGAGAGTACACCTGAAACTGCCATTTGGACATGTCTGGATAGGTACAGTGAACTATTTTACTGATTGGCTTTTAAGGTCGAATAGAGAGCTTTGTCCTTCTCTACAGTATAGTGGGTCTAGTGCTAAGGTTTATTAGTGCTTGCTATGAGTTTTGAGCAAGTGCCGGCATGAGAAGTGAATGATTTGAGTGCTTAAGTTGAAAGTTTGTCTAGTTCCAAGGGAAAATTTGAAGAGAAGACTTTGTGGAGCCGGGAATAGTTATACCCCAGCTAACTGGCGCTGCCCAGCATGCAAAACCTTGCAAATGCAGGTTTTATAGCAGGGAAATGAAAGAGATAGAAATTAGCCCAAAATGGACAATAAACTACTAATTTCTGGGCTGAAACCACTCCTCCAGGGACAGATAGGCTGCTCAAAGCTCCCTCTCTCACAGTGAACAGAGAAACTTCCTTCTATCGAAGTAAGGTATGGGCAAACACAGAAACTTGTAACACAGCCCTGAATTCAGCACTAATCTGAAAAGTGGACTAAACTAGCTTAGCAAGGTGGGAAAACAAGTGTTTTTTTTTGTTTGTTTTTTTCAGAAAATAAAACAGATACAATCAAAAAAACACTTTAAATGTGCAGAAATGGCTATCACACTTGAGTGTGTGTAGCCTACAACAGTTAAAAAGTAATTTAAACACAAAAACAACTTTGTTAAAGTGCAGGCAGTAAAATAAGTACAATATGTAGCTGAAACCAGCTTTTTATATCACAGAAACTCTAGAAAATTGGTGTTTTAGGCGGAATTAGCTAAAGGCAGCAAGAAAATGCAGAAAAATGATACTTAATCACTATAAAGTCTCTCTTTTGTCTCACTGCTGCTGCAGAACTCTGCAGGGCACCAGGCAGGAGCTTGCTGAGCTGTATACTAGCACAAAAACCTTGCAAATGCAGGTTTTATAGCAGGAAAATGAAAGAGATAGAAATTAGCCCAAAATGGCCAATAAACTACTAATTTCTGGGCTGAAACCACTCCTCCAGGTACAGATAGGCTGCTCAAAGCTCCCTCTCTCACAGTGAACAGAGAAACTTCCTTCTATCCAAGTAAGGTATGGGCAAACACAGAAACTTATAACACAGCCCTGAATTCAGCACTAACCTGAAAAATGGACTAAACTAGCTTAGAAAGGCAAGAAAACAAGTATTTTTTTTTTTGTTTTTTTTTCAAAAAATAAAGTAGATACAATCAAAAAACACTTTAAATGCACAGAAATAGCTATCACACTTGAGCGTGTAGCCTATAACAGTTAAACAGTTATGGCTCACCTGTACCCTAGGCATGTTAAGGCTACCAGTTTGCCATGGACACAACTGTTAGCTTAGCCATATTGCAATACATGCATGTTCACTTGTGGTGGGGTTCACTGCAGGGCATCACATTGGTAATCACAGTAGCATATTTGTAGGAGCTGTAACATATTAGCACATAGTTTTGTATAGGTGTAGCCAGTCTGCTATACAGGAGTGCATTACTATTTTATAAATGGGTGCACTGTATTTTAGGTGAAGGTCCATCACATACTCTGACTTGTTATGTATCTCTCAGATGTATAGTATTAGTAACATTAACTGGACATAGCAGCACTGTATGGGTCTGTTCAGAGGGTGACTCTGTTGTGGTTTGATTGTGTGTTGTGCATGGCATCAGTCAGAAAGTGTGGTCTGTATAATGCCTTTGTGGTGGCACCTCACCTGTATGAGTGTGTGTGTGTGTGTGTGTGTGTGTGTGTGTGTGTGTGTGTGTGTGTGTGTGTGTGTGTGTGTGTGTGTGTGGATCAGCAAACATTACAGTGCAGGAATTAATGTTGTCGTGTTGCCTTCCCCTCACAGGTGACCATGGGGGTTAGAGTGCGTCCCCCTCACAACTTGATGTTAGTGTCTCATCAGACTCTAATGATGATGGCGGCAATTGTGAGGCACAGGTGGGATTGTTGGGGCTGAATCTGTCCCATTGGTTGACATCCTACTTCTACCCCAATGTCCCCGCACATGGTCAGTATGCCCACAGATACCCAGTCCCCAGCAGCCACAGATATTGGGCAGTCAGGGGGTCATGGCATCAAACAGAGGAGTGTGATGACTATGGCATCTGTCACTGTATAGCCAGAGAGCTGGTGAGATCCCACACAGGTAGATTGACAGGGGTGCTTGAAGGAGAACTGCGGCCCATTCAGCTCCTATCAGAGGTGTCACCGCACATGTTAACTGATGTGTGTTTTGGACCATCATGGAGGCACAGGCACTTTGTGACCAGTACACCAGACAGATGCTCAGGGTCATGGATTCCACATTGCATGGCATGCATGACTCCTTCCATGGCATTGGTGATGCCTTACATCAGTTCACTGATGTAGTGGATAGACAGTGGGGTGAGGCATTGTCAGACCTTAGCCGTGTAATGTCTGTGCTTGAACATGTGATGGGAGTAGGGTGTCGGACACATGGGACATAGGTCAGCAACCACATCAGCTGAAAGCTCACGTGGCCATGCATATTCACACTCCCATAGTGGCAGTACCACCAGCACTACTGAAGGGATGGTGCTGTCCACACCACAACATGTCAGGCCATGGGCATGTAGTCCTGGGCAGTCCTGTGAGGGAAACAGCCCCAGAAGACACCAGTCACCATCAGGAAGTAGTACTGCATCTGGACCTGGGCATGGTGGTGCCAGTGCCACTTCTGGCAGAACCACCTTTTGTCTGGATGCAGTCCCTTTACTTATGTGGTGAACCACATCCAAGCATTTTCTGACCACTGCCACTACTTGATGGTTGAATGCAACAGTGTTATCAACCTGAGTAGCCAGATCTGTCAATGCAGTATGTGTGTTTATGGGGATGCCATTGATGTGGTAAATAGTGGGTCCATATCCTCGCCATATGGTATGATGGTACTGTTTTCTGCATTCAGCTGGAGGCCAGGACCTGGGCACCATTCCATACTCGTTGTATGTCCGCATTGCGGTGTGTTAACATTGGTTTGTAGGTTAATGACAGACAGCACATTACTTACAATTGTCGCAGTCTTAGGTGGTACCTACATATGTGGGAGATGGCAGTTAGCATTCATGTCTAAATACATGTGAGTCATTGGGGGTTGCAGCTACTCACAAGGACTATGCATGTCTACATAGTGCACACACAAAGGCAACACAGGGCAGGGTTGCTACCTTATCAAATGTGGAATGTGGGACATGTCTTGTAGTATCATGACAGTTGGCAGGACATACCATAACCCACGGAATTTGCAACAGACAGAACTTCCCTTGGTTTGCTAATATGACAGCTTCTTTGTATCACATTACCTTAGGTTATTCTATTTCTCATAACATTAAGGTGCTTCTGATGTGAAATAACTGCTTTATGCAAGTGGTAGACAACGTTAGGAAATGTTTGTTGTCCTACACTCTGGGGACCTCTGTATTGTTTGTGTTGCTGTCACAGGTCACACCTGGCTAGACATGGACTGCAACCCACAGGGTGGGACAGGTGGTGGCCATACCTCTCACCTCTACAGATTTCTGCAGAATGTCCTGATGTTTGCCACATATTTTTGTTTCGTTTGGCATAACACTGTGGTTTTCTGGCAAAGTAGTGTGAAAAGACTGATTTTACACAATAATGACAGATATTTTCCTGTCAGACTTCATACCCCTCAGAAAATGCTTGTGAATGCACAGCCTGTTATCCTATCTACTTTGTATGGTGTACGTGTGGCTGCTGCAATATATCACTCTATGCCTTTCAAGGTCTCTCTCTGTCTGTCTCTCTCTCTCTCTCTCTCTCTGTCTGTCTCTCTCTCTCCCCTGTCTCTGCCTCTTTATAAATTATATATTTGTGTATGTTACTTATATATCTGTATGTATATCACACTCAACAGTTCCAGATAAATCTTATATGTAGCACATATGGCTAGATAGGGTCTGATGGGGCTGGAGATAGACAGTTAAGGTGTACATCACTGTCTGTATGCAGAAGGGATATATGTACATCCCTGTTCTGTAGTCAGATGTGAGTTCAGACATGGGCTGAAAGCAGATAAGTGTAGGAGCATGCCCAGTTTGACCATCAATAGTAAGAGTGGGACTCCAGTCTAGACCTACCTGTACTCTGGTCCAGGATTTTGTGTGCTACAGCTGATTAGCTTATGAACCTGTGTAAACAGTCCAGCACCTCAGTGATATGCTGGCTGAGGGATCTCCTGGCTGTGTACTATCCTTATTAACTGAGTCATATCTAGGGTGGGTACAGAGTGTACTGGACTGAGGACAGTTTTCCATAATAGTTGAGGTACATTTTGCACAGCATTGTGATGTCCTGGTGTGTTAGTGGCAGATCAATAAATGTGTGGAACCACTGTAGACATTTGTCTACTGACTCCATACACTGCAGGGAACCCATGCTACTGCACAAAGTGTTCTAGTCTGCACATTCCACGTTTGTGTGGCCAGTGGTTTCTCCTTCCACTTATATGTGGCCCTTTGTCCTGCTCTGTTCTAGTTGCAGGCTTTGTCCACAGTTGCTGCTCTTATGTAGTTGTAGTTGTGGTGTGACTGGGGCAGAAGTCATAACATCACAAACAGGGTTACGGACTGCACACCTTTGACTGTACCTGTTTAGCAGGTTGGCCAGCATTGTGCACCATACATCTGCTCTGGTCATCAGACAGTTTGTGCTGCGCTGTTCTTCTAAGGCTACATGTTGACCATACCTCTCAAACTCTTACAGGCAGACATCTTGACAGCGCCATATATCACAGTCAGACACAGGCCCAGGCATAGGGAAAGCATCTTAATATTACTCTTTCAAACGTAGACAGTTGATAGAATTGTTTTGTGTTAGCTTGCATTTTTTTATGGGTAAGTCTGCATCTCAACTGTCTGTCATTGATGTTTTCACATCAACCTGTATTGTTTTGCCAATAGTTTGCCAGACAAATGCAATGTTAATGACAAACAGAACAGATATATGAGTCATACGTGTGGACATTCTGAGAAACCTTGACATTCATGAGGTATGAATGGTGCCCGTTGACTTGTTGTGAGTACTGACACAGTTACGTGGCAGCCTTTGTATCCTGGCACTAGACTTACTTGTCACAACCTGCTGTTCTAGTAGGCACCATGTAGGTTACTCACAGCTGTGTACTGTCCATATCTGTGGTCCCCTGTCCCTCCATTGTCCAGCTTTCCTGCAGTAACAAATATTGACTTCTGGACAGCCTGTAGAACTCCTACCATAGGTGTAGTTGACATGCAAAATCATAGACACAGCCAGTCTCGAACCATGGACTCTATCACCCACAGTAATGTACTTAGCCCAGTGAGCCACAACAGCCACCAGTCAGTGCTGTCTACTTCCTGACACTATTAGCCACACACATACATAGCACATTGACTTCTGCATATTGTGTAAATTGAACATGTTAGCAAGTTGACTGGGACAGCCTTGGGAATGTGTGGCCTGCTGCTATTACTTTACAAACATATCTGTTACTGCAGTTCTGTGCACAGATGGGTGTGTGGAGGGGGGGCGGTAAGGAACCATACTTCTCAACTGTACAGATTTTCACAGAATGTCCAGATGTTTGACTCACATTTTGGGTCCATTTCTCATAACATTATGTTTGTCTGGAAAATTACTGGCAAATCATTAAAGACTGAAGTTAGAAAGTAATGACAGACATTTGAGTTTCAGACTTCTTACCCTTCAGAGAATTCATGCTACTGCAAAACCTGTTAATCTACCAACTTTGTAAGAGCAACATTTAACAATTCTCTCTGTTTTGGGTCTTTGGTCCACATTTCTTTATGGCTTTGTACAGATTTCTTGCCCTAAGAGGTTGAGAGGTATATATGGGACTCCAACACTGACATCCATGCATCTGTCCTATGAGCCCCACTGTTTGTAATCCCTCACATAGTGCAGTGGGTTTTGGTGGCTTGGGGCCTACTGCATATTCTGGGGCAGCCAGTATTTGGCAGACAGTTTCTGTTGTCCCACATATCTCCCTGTTGTCTGCTGGTATCCTGGTAGCCCACTCCATTCCCTTGCATACATGCAGCAATATCATACACATGCTATCACAGTCTACTACTCTATTCATTTGTTGTTAAGAAGAGTGACTTACCTTGTGTCTGCAGCAGTTGAGAGGACAGTGCTTCAGAGTTGACTCTGTCAGATGCACTCAGTACACAGACTATACATGGCAAGGTGTAGATAGTTTGATGTGGCTGACATCCATTTTACTGAGTGTATGTGAGTCGGAGTGAGGTGTCAGTCCCTAGGTCCCTAGGTTGTCAGTGTATGTGCTATGCGTTGCCTCTTTGCCAAGGCCAGGGCATACTGGGCATGCCTACATCTGCCTACAGGTACAGACTCAGGGGATTCCTCCTCTGAGTCCCCCTGTGCCTGTGGGGACCTTGGCAATGGTGGGGGCTGTGTCTCCCTTCCCTGTGATGTACCTGCCACAGCAGTTTCCACAGGATCATATTGTGTAGCATGGCAGATATTATGAACATGTATGCACATGTGGCTGGAGAGTACTGCAGGTCTCCACCAGATATGTCAAGGCAGTGGAACTGTGACTTGAGCAGCCCAAACACATGCTCTATAATGTTCCTAGTTTGTGCGTGTGCCTCATTATGGTGTTCTTCAGTTGGTGTGTGTGCATTTCTGATGGATGTCATCATCCACATTCCAATACATAACCAGCATCCCCCACTAGATGGCCATATGGGATATCCCCCCTGGCAAATGCCTGGTACAGCTGTGATGCATGCCAGATGTGGGAGTCATGATAACTGCCAGGGCTGCCATCACACACACTGATGATAATACCCTGGGCATTGCACATGACCTAGCAGTTGATGGAGTGATACCCCTTGCAGTTGACATAGACTCTACCCTTCTCACTATGTGGAGCTTTGATGTGCACATGAGTGCAGTTTATGGCACCTTGTACCTCTGGGTAGGGTGCTACATGGTTGAAGAGATGCATATTGCTGGTCCTGTTCTCATGGGTGTTGGGGAAATAAATGTGCTCACTGGCATGTGTTAGCATGGCATCCAGGAACTGGTGGAGTACCTTGGATGCAGATGCCTGTGAGACCCCCATCATGTCACCAGTAGGTCTTTGGAAGGTACCTGTAGCTAGCATTCTAAAGGCTACACATAGCTTTGTTTCCACTGGGATGATTTCCCCTCTGTTGGCTCTGGGTCTGAGGTGAGAGCAGCAGAGCTCGGTGAGTTCCTGTAGTATGTCCCTGTCCACCTTGTAGCGCTCTACTATCTCCAGCTCATGTAGCCCTTGAAAGGTTACCCTGGGCCTGAATACTCTTCTCCTCCTCAGTCTGGGCCTATTGTCAGCATCATCATCATCACTGACCTCAGCCTGTAGTGCATACAGATGTAGCAGAGCAGCTGCAGCCCCTATCATTTTGTCAGTTACAATTCCCAAGTGTTTACTCCAATAGTGCAGAGTATGTGGGAAAATTCAGATTGAAGGGTTTAGGCATACTTTATACTGGTGTGCTGCAGCTGGAGCCTGTGTGATTGGGTGACTATGATACTTTCCATCTGCCAGCTATATTGCTGAGGGGTTTGAATGATCCAGTGTCAGTGGAACAGGGCTTATCAGTCATTTATACTTGATTGGCTTTCCCGGGCTATTTCCTTTTATTTTTATTTTTGTTTTGAATTTCTTTCACTTCTAAGCCCTGTGGTACTCCATGCAAACCCACGGAGTTAGTGTAAACATTTCTCAGCAATTTGGACCCTCCCTTGTAATGGGAATGCTTAGCTTTTCTTTAAAAAGCTAAAACACACACAGCTGGGCTAAGTATAGCTCAACATTCCAGACACACACACCCCTGCTTAGCTGTGCTTAGCTGAGAGCAAACAGGCATCTCTAAGTTCCAATCTGCTTAAGTATGCCGTGACACCCTCCCCCCTTTTGATGGCACCTATCTGGTCTGCCTACACCAACACAATTCTAGCCCTACCACAATTAGTACATACAGACACGGTGGTCTTTTTTTGTGATTCAGTAACCCTGGCTCATTTGCATTCACCTAATTGTGTATACCCTGGATAAAGCACTACATCAGCACCTATCCCTTTAGCTATCACTATAACCTGCCATTGTATGTCTCTGCATGCTGTTCACTATAATGCAATAACTTTGCATACCTTTATATTTAATATTTTACACATTTTATTCCTGGATTATTTTTTTAAATAACATGTTTGTGCGCTACTTAAACATGGCATATGTATTAAAAAAGATTAATTGTTTATATATTGCATTACTTTTTCATGTCAATGGCCATAGATTTGTCCTTTTGCATGGATACTGTCACATATACAACCTTTTATTTGGGCTGTTGCAGCCCCTGTTTAAATTTTATAGTCTAGTACACGGTTTGTAACCGAGTACATTTTTCCTGCAGACACGGCACCTACACGGATGCCTTTCTGCTTGCTGGATCAGGAAATCACCTCATTTGCATGGTTTTCACCAGCAGATGAGGTTATTTGCATTCCACGAATACCTCCATGTTCACACAGTGTCTGCACATTCATACATGCCCACAGCCCTGTTTCCTGGATCGCTCGGCAGCCATATTCCATGTTCGGGCTGCAACACTATTCCTACATGGAGAATCGCTCCATGTAGGGTTTATTGAATTACCAACATATACAGTGATGTGTCACAGTGTTGGTCAACACACTATACAGCATACAGAGCATGAGTGTCATGACCAAATATGTCAAGGACTGGTCAAACTGAAAAATACCACAAACAAGTCTCACATGACATGCCCAATGTGGAATGTCACACATAAGGCAATGCTACAATGCACCAATTATTGTTGCAACGTGAGTCAGTTAGAGGTAAGAATATGTTCAATCATGCACAGCACCAATGACAAACCGCACACATCAGCCATGGAATATGCAGCATTATTTGGTACACAGCAACATAGGTATATATATGTCTGTGTGCTTGTGTGTGTGTGTGTGTGTGTGTGTGTGTGTGTGTGTGTGTGTGTGTGTGTGTGTGTGTGCAGTTAAGTTGACTTGGGAGGGCATACAAGGGAAGTACATGTCAGTAAGAGAATAAGAAAGGGAAATGTGCCCACATGAGTGTATTCAATGCTGTCGGTGAGGCATATGCAGTACCATGTTAAAATGCCATAAGTAACACAGGTATGCATATAATGACATACCTGAGCATGTAAGAATGTCAGATAACAAGGAAATGTGTGATGGAGCAATCAGTGCTGGATGACTAAAATAACATTCTGTTAATCATGAAAATGCTCACTATGTATCTAGCAAAAGATGCAAAAATGGAAGCATGGAGATTATCACAAAGAACATTGCTGTTGTCAATATTTAAACTAATGTAAAATTGATAAATATTTATAATATATCACAACTTGAAGTTGGTCACTTAGGTCAGATAAATGATCAGACAAACACTGTGGCATCACATATTTGAGAAACCAGTTACAGATGGATTAGTCATTGATCAGCTCAGTGGTCATCCTTGTCACAGGGTCAGAGTGACATAACAGGGCACACATCAAATCAACTGTCAGTCTTAGTCTAACAAAGTCTAGGGTGCCCACAGTAATCATTAACACCATGGTCCTGGCTGCTCCTGCCATCTCAGGAAACCTTTATTCAATGGTGCTGCAACAAGGAGCCAAATATGGTGATAGTTGCATCTTGGGACACAGTGTAGGTAGAAGCAGTAGTGCAATGTGTTTGTCTGGACATGACTGCTGTGTTTACAGTTGATCAACAGCAGATGTATGTGCATCTTGCATCACAGCCATTGATGCCCTAGGGCCATGAATGGGTCTAATAAGAGGTGATCTGCCTCTCTCCACTGGAAGTAATCTGTTCAGTACAGTTAGGGCATGTAGCACCTGTTTAGTACCATGGCACTGATCTACCACTGCCCTAACCAAACTTTCAACATATTGAGCAACAGATGCCACACTGTTATGCTGTGCAGCTAAGGCTGCCATGACCTCTCCATGTCTGTGCTCCTGACCTTCATGTAACACAAACAGCTGGTGTGATATATGATCAATGGCATGACCAAGTGCATGTAGGTCAAAGCCATGATGTCACTGCAAACGCTCAGGTGCCTGTAATAGTAAGCAGACACCTCCAGACCCACATCTATGCTCATCAGGTACACTCTCAAGTGTTGGCTGATGGAAAGTATTGGTCCATGGTGGGGAAGAGCCACCATCAATATCAGACTCTACATGGAACAGTGGGTCACAGTCATCATCATGTCCATCATCTGATGTCCCCACATCACCAGAATGGCCAGCTACATTATCCTTCCTGTCAAAGTC
Organism: Protopterus annectens; assembly: GCF_019279795.1. Lineage (NCBI taxonomy): Eukaryota > Metazoa > Chordata > Ceratodontiformes > Protopteridae > Protopterus > Protopterus annectens. The sequence continues at coordinate 1,142,425,702 of NC_056730.1, forward strand.
TACATCATGAATCACATGTCTCTCCCCTTCTGAGCCAGATAATTAACCGAATGCAGAGACCCATGTGCCATTGGCTGTACTATCACAGTGAGGCACATAACATCCCACCTCAGCATCAGTGGACAGGCCATTGGAGGAGGCAGATAGTGGATGTGCTGCAAAAACAGACTGATGATACATATCATATACATTCACAGAAGTCAAATGATGCAACATAGTACTGAAATTCAGACAACTGTATAAGTACAAAGCTTATAATAATAATGGACTTACTAGGTAGGCATGGATCTGGGTGGTACAGTGACCCTATAAAACAAATATGTGCCATGTCATTCACATATCAACCAAATATAACAGAAAATGTGATTCCATCTACTAAAACCTAACTGACCTGTCCTCCTCTGACTCCTCCAGCACTGGTATGAGTCAAAATGCCACTGTAATGTAAAAGGAAAAACATATACAACTTAGTGGCAAGCACATACAAGGCATCATGTAGCATTCAACCTGATGTATGACACACAGAAAATAAGATATACACATACCAGATGAGCAATGATGTCATAAATATTGCAGATGTCCTATGCAGGTGAACAAGTATACATTAGTTATGAAGGTCACAGGTGTAGTTAGCAGTGCTGAAATATAATCCAAAAACTGGAGATCCAACCTTCCAAGACAACAAATAACAGTACACATCAAAGGTGGAAGGAAGCACCAGGAAGTCAGAATCCAAACACCAACAGTTTATTTAACGATAGATACAATCCACATATGTTTTCATTGATAGTAGGGACCAGGTTGAGGAGACCCTGGAGAGGTGGAGATATGCTGTAGAGAGGAGAGGAATGAAGGTCAGCAGGACTAAGACAGAATATATGTGTGTGAATGGCAGGGAGGCTAGAGGAATGGCGAGGATGCAAGGAGTAGAGTTGGAGAAGGTTGACAAGTTTAAATGCTTGAGATCAACAGTTCAGAGTAATGGTGAATATGGAAGAGAGTACAGGCAGGATGGAGTGGATAGAGAAAAGTGTCAGGAGTGATTTGTGACAGACGGGTACCAGTAAGAGTGAAAGGGAAGGTCTACAAGAGGGTAGTGAGACCAGCTATGTTATATGGGTGACATGTTAGAAGGAAAGAGGATATGCACAGTTGCAAGAACTGCTCCTTGTTATGTGGTTCTAGTTCTGTTTTGACTTCACTGGAAGCAGCCCATATGACCTATTGTTTTAGATTATAAAGGGCTTGATGTGAATCAAACCCTTTATAATGCAAAACAATAGGTCAGATATGTTTGCATAGTGTTTGTAAATTACTTATGATCCTGGGATGGGAACATTTAAATGCATGTTATATGCATGGATTACTATGGCATGCAATGGAATAAGATTGTGTACCTCACTTGCAAAAGTATAGCTATCTCAACTAGCATCCTGTGTATTTTCTTTTTTTTTTCCAAAATGTTTTTATTCATTTTATAGCACAATAACTTAACAGTACAGTAACAGGGGGAAAAAAAAACTAGATACAATGTCCATAACAATTAAAAAAAAAAAACAATATACACAGGAGAACACTTAATATTTCTCTAACAGATTAGATAATTTTGCACAAGTAATTAAATGATGAGTTATGTTTTTATTCCTTAGTTTTATAGTAGCATATAGGGCATGATGTCAGCACTACATTGTCAATTTTGGCCAGTAGAGAAATGAATACCATGACTTTGTCTATGTTGGTCTGCATGCCAAATCTGTAAGAGTAGTGAGAATACCTGTGCATTTTCCACTAACCAGTGCCCTACCCTCTCAGCTCTTCAAATGAAGAGCAAAAAAAAAAAAACCTCACTTTATCCACTGATGAGAAAAAAAGTCCATTTTCCATTCCTTCTACTGGCACACCTAGTAAGTGGCCAGATGCATGACATGCCCCCAAGCCATTTGAGTCCTGTTTCTATGCTCTGCTCCTGACCCTCCCTCCACCCATTTTTATCACAAAAAAGTTACTTATTTGAAACTGTAGCCAACTACTTGCTACAAATGTAGCAAACAGTTGCTACAGTTTATACCCTGCCTACATGGAGCTCTACAGCACTCAGGTTTTAGTTAAAAAATATTGTTTTTTTTTTTTTTACTTTTAAATATGGTCCAAACTGCTTACTAAAATGTAATAAGCAGTTGCTACAGTTTGAACCACAGAGGAAGCACTACAGTGCTTAGGTTTGAAAGCCAATATTTCATAAAAGAGATCTGGATTGACTGATCATGCCAACACTTTGTGCTTTGTGCTTGCCCTCTTGCCCCACCCTAGTTATGTCACTGCCACTGTGTATCACTTTTCTATGAAGCTTACAATGCTTTAGTATGCAGGTTAGTTGCATTCCAGTACATTTCCATGGTACACAATGTACTTAAATGCTGCCCTTGGTTTGCATTTTTGGAATTTGTTTTTTAATGAGCTTTTAATATATCTGGGATTCTGGTAAGATTCCACTTATTTTGCCTTCTTCTGAAGTGTTTATATATCATAGTTTTTGTATCTCTTTTTCAAGAGAAGTTTTCCAAGGTCTCATTCCAACATGGACTCCCTGCTTCTATGCCTGCCAATAACGTATTATTTTATATATGCTTTCAGGTCACCTAAACATTTAGATTTAACAGTCTGTGTCTCTATTTGTCACACAAAGAGAAGACCCTTCCTTAATATGTTAGCAATGCAATTTTCTATTTTTCTCAAATCTGCCTTGTGAAAGTTATCAAATGCAGTAGTACTGAAAGAATTTTAAAGCTCAATCTTCTGAACCTAAAAGCTGTATGATTTGATGTGTCTGAATGTTCCAGTGGTTTGGTAATGTGAATCAAACCCTTTATAATGCAAAACAATAGGCCAGATATGTTTGCATCGTCAATCATGGAAACTAAAAAGTTGGTCCATAGTATTCAAAGCTACTATGTCCAAAATTTAGATTAGTATATAGAATTACTGAGCAGTATGCCCAAGTTAATTTGAGAGAACTTAAAATCTTACAACAAATTTGTTAAATTTCTAAGAAATTAACATGGTACTCAGGATTCCTATTTGGGTTTCTGTAGTGTACTATCAGGTTAATACATTTGTAATTATTTGCATTTTTCTGCTCACTCTACCACCAATATTTACATTTTTGTGGATGAATCTTCTTTAACTGTCCTTCATGTTCTTATGTACTTAAATCTCGGATTTGTGTCATCTGTTTGCTGCTATGGCAAGCTCAGGAGTTTCTAGTAGTTTATTTATGTGACTTCATGTTACAAGGTCTTGCATCTTTTCCTAAACTACATGTAATAACATAGTATATTTTAACAGAATCTGTCCCTTCTGATGTAATAATATTCCAGATGATGGCTTTTCTACGGACTTTTTTCAGATGTATCTCGGTTTCATTCAGAAAGGGTTTACCATATTTGTAATTTACATTGAATTTGTCAGAACTAAATTGTCTTCCATCTGACTTAAGGTCTTTTTTCTTACAAATGAATGAGTTCAGCAAATGTGACAAAAATAATCAGTTGTAAAGCTTTGACTTAGTACAGGAATAGTCATTTAGATGGAGAAAGCATGATTTCACTTAACATTAGAGTAATTTTTTAGTGATTTACAATCTTCAAATGTGATTTTTTCATTGTATTTAGAGGAGTACACAAAGACCATTTACCTTTCAGGGAAAATCATGAATAAATATTCTGTTGCAGCTGATATCTTTTAAGTTGCCAAACAAACCACAGGCAGTCTTAACTGAAGGCCAATTGGTTTAGAGGAGATCAGCAAACATGAGCTCAAAGTAAAACAAACATAAAACAAGACGTAGTGCAATCTTTGTTAAAAACAAACAGTTCTGTTAAAGTTTCTGTCATCGTGTGAGAGTAATTAAACAAACAATCTCTTATTTTTGTGAAAAATAACCAAAGATAGCTTATATTTAGTATTCTGTGGAGAATACAAGAAGATGTTTTATCTTTATGTAGCGGTAAGAGATAAAACAAATGCTCTAGTTCTACACATGCTTTGGAACTACAGTTATTTTGCAGAGCTGCAACAAATGCAAAAAAATCCAAACTGCTTGCACCAAACAGTTACACAAGTTCAGGGAAAAATTCCAGTAGCTGCAAAGGTTTTATACAGTTTACCAAACTCTAATAATTTTGGATTCCACGGTGGTACAGCGGTAGGGTTGTTACCTCACAGCAAAAGGATCTCCCGTTCGATTCTCGGCTTGGCTTGGGAGTGCCTTCTGTGTGGAGTCTGCATGTCCTCCCTGCAGTTGGGTAGCATTCGAAAGACATGCATGCTTAAATGGGCATGCCTTCGTTGAAGGTTGGGCGTCGAGCTGGCACCTTGGCATTTCGTAAAAAATTTACTGCCAATCATTAGCGGACTGGAGTTCCGCTGTGGCAACCCCTTACTGGGAAAAAGCCGAAAGACAAACAACAACCACACAAAAACATACTCGGAGGCTCTAAATAAAAATCTGCCTAAGCAGCAGAGACCTCCAAAGCAGACACCCAAGCAACCACTACCCCAAAAAAAACATGTGCAACACATAGTTCACAAAGCCAGTGTGCCAAACAGTCACAGCCTTTAAGGCTAAACAACACACCTGATACACTTGTAATAGGTGACTCTATTATCAGGCACACTGACGTCCCGCTCACCAGGCTGAACAAGGAGAAGGTCACGGTGAGTTGCCTGTTGGGCCCTAGGATCCGCCACATAACACAAGCACTCAGGTCACTCCAAGGCAAGTACAAATATGACTCAGTCATTGTCCATGCTGGTGTGAATGACCTGAGACCCTGGACTACATGAAAAGAGACATAGAGGATCTCTCTGAGCATGTGGCCCAGGCCGGTATGACCCTGACCTTGAGTAGCATCTTACCCTCACCAAGAATGATGCCACAATATGAAGACAAGATGATCAATTTCAACAATTGGCTTAAGTATTGGTGTCATTCAAAGGGGATCCAATGCCTGTCAGCCTGGGATGACATGCTCGACAGGCCACGATGCTTCGCTAGTGACAGCTTGCACCTGTCACCCCTGGGCTTTCGGATATTGGCAAAGGCTCTTGCTACCCCCATAGTGCCTTTTTTAGGCAAGGCTCAAAAGACAAACCCACCTGCATAGGTATCACAAGGGATAAGAAACTAAGAGTAATGCTACTCAACGCCAGAAGTCTAAACCTCAAGATGCATGCACTTGAAACTCTCCTTAGCATGGAGAACATCGATATCTGTGCAGTAACATAAACCTGGTTTAAGACTCCTGAGAGCACCCCAGCACTACCAGGTTATACCTCATACCATGCTTTTCGGCCCCAAAACTTGGACTGAACCAGAAAAGGAGGGGGAGTATCAATATTCGTCAAAGATACCCACACCTCCAGGTTGGTGGCACAGCACGAAGCATCAGAGACTATCCATGTGCAACTAACAGTGGGTAAAACTGCCTTCCAGTTTATAGCCTGCTACAGACCACCCTCCCAAACCCAGGAACCCCACTCGGCCTTCCTGAGAACACTGGAAAATATGAAGGTCTCTCCAAACACCATTATATTGGGTGACTTCAACTACCCAAACATAAACTGGGAGCATTACTCTAGCTCCAACACCATAGCTCAAAGGTTCCCAGAATTTATAAACTCAAATGCTATGGAACAACTTGTTACCACTCCCACAAGAGGGTAAAACATACTCAACCTGATCATCACCAACATGGGGACTCTATGCTCCAGACCAGAAGTGTATCCCTCACTGGTAAGATCGGACCATAAACTAATCTCACTGGATATTCACATCCCGACCCCACCCATTGCCCAGAAAACCACAGTGAAAAACTTCTCTAAAGCAAATTTCATACTCCTTAAAACCGAGGTGGAATCCTTCAAAGCCCCCAGGCCTGTGGAAAATACGGCCCAGACCACAGAATCCTTTATAAATGCATTCTATGAGCACCTTCAGGAATGCATGGATCATGCAATCCCAAATAAAACCAAGACTCAATCCTCCAAAGGCAGACATCCTGTCTGGTGGACCCCAGTCATAAACAAACTATACAATAGAAGGAGGAAGCTACTACATGATAGAGCAAAATCCCAAAAAGGAAAGGCATCTCTGATCAGTGTTAGCAAAAAACTACGGGCACTCATAAAATCGTCTAAGGCCAGCTTTGAGAGAAAAATTGCACAGGACACTAAGGATAATCACAAGGCTTTCTTTAGTTATGTTAGGAACCTGGGTGGGAATTCCCAGATATGCTCAGAATTAGTCCAAAATGACAAAAAATACACCAAACCCACAGACATTGCCAACATCCTAGCTGACAGGTTCAGTGCAAACCCCCGCCCTCCCCACCAAAAGGACAAATATCTATCCCAAAAGAGTGCTGCCCCCCTGACATCTCAAATGCTCAGGTAAGAGCTGCCCTCTCCAAAGCAAAAAACACAGCATCAATGGAACCAGACAGTGTCCCGGGCTGCATCCTACATGAATTCCAAGAAGAGCTAAACCCAAACATAAAACTACTGTTCAATCTCAGCCTTACCACAGGATATGTACCCAAAGAGTGGCGTACAGCAACAGTGGTCCCTCTCCACAAAGGTGGTGCCTCAATGGATCCTGGAAACTATCGCCCCATAAGCCTAACTAGCTTGGTCTGAAAAGCTATGGAAAGGATCATCATGGACCTCATAAAAAAAAGATATTGGGGACCTACAGACACTGGATCCTATCCAGTTCGGCTTTTTTAAGGGCAGATCCTGCCTCTTAAACCTGGTTGATTTCTTTGAAACAGTCACCAAGGCCATTGCGAGGGGAAGGTGGTCCACACAGCCTACCTGGACCTTGCAAAAGCCTTCGATACAATACCCCACTTGGGCATTATAGATAAGCTCACCAGCTTAAATATAAACCCCTATGTCACTAGATGGGTTGCAAACTGGTTCAAGGACAGAACCCACATGGTTAGAATTGCTGGAGCCATGTCAGACTCCAAATCAGTTACAAGTGGTGTCCCACAAGGCTCAGTCCTGGGACATCTCCTGTTTGGTATATATTTCTCGGAGGTACAGGCCAACATGGAAGGACTGTGGCTGACAAAGTTCGCAGATGACTGCAAACTGGGTGCTATAATCGACTCTCCAGTCGACACAAGCATCCTCCAAAAGGGCCTCATAGAAACAGACAACTGGTGCCAGAGCCATGGCCTCAAGCTAAATGCCAAAAAGTGTATAGTCATCCCCTTTGGCAAAAACAAAGTGCCCACAAATTACCACATAGGTGGTAATCCATTAAGTACAGAAGAAGTAATTAGGGACCTGGGGACCCAAGTTGATAGCAATCTCTCATTTGACAACCACGAGGCCAAAGTGGTTAGAAAAACATTTTATATAGCCCACCTAATCATGAAGGGATTCACATCTCGATCAGGGGAGGTCATCATGCCTCTCTACTCATCCCTCATCAGGCCTATAATTGGGTACAATACCCCTTTTGGGATGTACCTTACCAGACACCTGCAGCAACTGGAAAGACCCCAAAAGTACCTCACCAAGAGGATCAAAGTGCTCAAACAGATGCCATATGCTTCCCGGTCAAAGAAACTCCAGCTCTACTCAGTGGCATACCACCTGTTCAGAGGCGATCTGTGCCTGATGTATAAAGCCATGTCCAACCCAGAATTAATGGACATTCATCACCTCAGAAAATCCAAATCCCATCGAGCTACGCGCTCGAGAGACTTGAACCTCAGCACTGAAATAAATAGGACATGCTGGAGGGACAGATTCATAACCCAGAGGCTCCCTTAACTCTGGAATAAAATCCCAGTCCAGGTTAGGCAGAGTCCCTCATTGACTCTCTTCAAGAGGAATCTTGATGAGTGGATGGGGGAGAGTAGGTTTACCCCGGGTATCACTTCTGTTTTACTGTTAGACAGAGGCACAGTATACTAACCTCGAAAAAGGGCATAGCAAAACTAATTTAAAATGGGTGGCGAAAGCCAAACACACTCTGGCTAGGCTTATAAATGCCCTAGGGCAGATAGCCTAGTATGAACCTATGAACCAAACTCTAATAATTTAGTTTCTTGTAGCAAAGCAGCAAACTGACAAAATAACAAGAACTGTTTCCTTGGTAGTCTTTGTTTCTGAAACTAGCCTAGGTTTCAAATCAGAGAATCAGTCTCGCATAGGCAGATAACACACTGAGCTATAATATATGCTTTCCTGAAAAATGTCTTCCAAGCTCTTTCATTCACTTAAATAGATTCCAATCTCAGGTATTTCAGGCTACATAAATGTTAACAAATTGGGGCTGAAAATATTTGCCCTTTACCACTATATTCCTTTGGCTGTCAACACATTTCACCACAGCTCAGACAAAGTAGGTTAAGTGACTCTACTGGCTAGGATATGGGGATAGGACAGGCTGTCATCACTAGTACGCCTCAGTTCTGTATGATATTTCACAATAAAAATTTAAAAAAGAATACACAAAGCTTAAAAACACCAACAACTTAAAAAAATGAAGTGTTAAAACACCTCATTACACTTGCATTTTTGTCTTAGTGTTGACTCATCCAGGTTGGGGGGGGTGATCAGTCATAAGTGTAAAAATATTCTTTTTTCACTGCAACATATCTGACTTCATGAAACTTCAGGTTTCCCCTGTGGTAACAAACAGGATGTTGCAACAGAACAGCCTCACTGCCAACATCTGTGGCATCTCTCTGAACAATCAAGTCTTTATAGAGGTCAGGAGTAATCAGAACAGTTTGTGTGCATAGCTTGTTTTTAGGGCAAGAAATAACCTGTCAACAGTATCATCCCATCAGACTTTCAGCAATGCCCACACTTTAGTAAGCACAGTTCAGGTACATGCTAAGGTAACAATTTGGGAATACATTTATGATAACAGCCTGCTAAGTCAAAAATGTTCGGACTTGTTCATTGGTCAATAATAAACCTCAAATACTTGGCCTCCTGCATTCCAGGATTACATCTGGAAAGGTTTGCTGTTAACCCCACTACCCAAATGGAATTCAAACCTACCTCCACTTCGAAGAGATGGAATTCACAATCTTTGCTAAAGATTATGACAGTAATGATATAAGCAATGGCATAGTGGGTATGGGGTTGTAAAATCTTGTCTGTTATATATATCAAAATGTCATGAATATCCTGTCTAGGCCAAAAGGAAGGACCCTATATTGGAACAGGCTATCCTGAATGGAAAATTATATTTTGCTCTTGGCCTTTTTGGTCAGGGGAATATGCAAATGCTCTTCTGTGAGGTCCAAGGTGGAAAGGTACCATTCTGTCCTTAAACTTTAAGTTAATTTGCCTATTCAAGTCATAGGGTATGGACTGAACTTTGATACTTTATCGAGTCTGCAAAAATCATTACAGAACCAGACAGTATTATCTGACTTGTTACCACTTTGGCTGGCCAGTTCCAGACATTTTCGGATTTCTCAATAACCCCTAGCTTCAGCATCTTTTTCATTTCCTGTTTAACAGCCTTCCTTTAGGATTCTGGGTTTCAGTAGGGTGTCAGTCTTTCCCTTACTCTTGGTAGTATAGTTATGCAATGTTGAACTAACTTGGTTCTTCCAGCAACTGCTGAAAAACATCCTTATTTGTTTGTATAAATTATCCAACCTAGTCTTCATTTCTGCTGCTAGATAGTTGTTTGTTTAGACTTCTTGGTCAGTCTGCTGAACTTTTGTACTGCCCGAAAACCAGCTAATATACCAGCAGCTTCCTGTCCTTCCAAGGCTCAGGTACATTTACCTGCTATATTTTTCAGACTTGCCTTTGACATGACTGGAAGAATTCATAATTTGCTCCCCCTATCTTTTACATTATTTCTAAAAGTCCTTATCAAGTAGCAAGACATTTTTCGTAACCATAGGTATGAGGATTAGGATTCTGCCTCCTTGATGAAATACCTAAAATCTGTCATTTCTACAGTAATACTCTACAGTAACAGTATTTCTGGATCTCCTGAACGTATGCAAAATATTCCCCCATTGTTCCTTGTCAAAAGTTCAAGACTGAATAATGTGAGTCTAAAAACTATGAAAGTTTAAGTGTGATTTAAGACATGCAACACTGAACTTTGAAAGTTACTGTTACCTATTTATAGTAATTTTTGCAGAGTGATACATTCCTCTGAACACCCACACTCCTGCTATGACTGAGATAGCTATATCTCAGAGGGGGAATACTCTGAGGTACACCAATTTCCCAGTTAATATATATGTCCCTGTAATCATGTGTACATTCTTATAGTTCCAAGGATCACAGGTACAGTCCTTAAACATACAACAGGATCCCCCCTCCTTCACCATGGGCAACTGTTATTATACCTTCATTTCAGCCTCGTGCCCTACGTTACTGTGAAAAAGGTGTTGTTTTCCTGTTCTCGTGTTTCTTGCACCAAATCTAACTGCTCCCTAGAGTGTCTGGTGTAGAGTAACTGAAACACAGAGAAATGTGTAGATAACTGGAGAATATCTTTAATAGTAAACAGCAGACATTGGAACAGTGAGTCTCAGTTTTTCCCATCCTTATTAATCACCTTTTTTTAATGTTCTTCCAAACCATCTGGTTGTGGATGGTGGTAAGTCCTGCACTGCTTGATCTGCAGCATCAGATGTCATAACTTTCCCCATAATCCTTAGTACAAACAGTGTTCCTTGAACTGTTACTACTAATGTGGGAATTTCCATTCTGCTAAAGGGAAGCATGGATTCCTAGGTGATGGGCTTTTTGGAGGCTCTCTGCAATGGTATAGCCTTGGGATAATTAGTGGGATGATTAGATGACTAAAATGTGCTGAGGTCCTCTGGTGGTTTTGACTACTGGTCCTAACAAATCAATTGCAATTTTCTCAAATGGAATGGCAATCCCTGGTAGGTATACCTTAGGACAATGAAAATGTTTACCCATGGCAATTTCCTGATATTCTTAGCAGAAAGTATAAAGCCTCTCTTATGTGACAAAAACTTAATGAGACTGCCACATAACTCTCTCCCTTGCCTTTCTACCACTAGGTACCCCCCCACCCCAAGATATGGCCATGATAGATCTTACACAGTATTTTAAAATGCTTGTAGGATGTGTAACTGCTTACTAATTACTTTTTCTACCCTCTTACCATTCCAGTAAATCAGTTCATTATATTTTTCAAAATGGGGAAAGTGGAATGGTTGATCACACTGTTCAGCAACTCTGCCCATAGCCCTTATATTGTTGCTATTTTTGTAAAGTAAGGTCCTCCATTATTCCTGCTTAAAGCCCACCTGAGTAGCATTTAAGTTCATTCTGTCTCTATTTGTGCTATTGTCTTGGAGTGCCATAATCACCATTCCTTTATGTTATTTTGCCCACACCCTACAGTATATCATGCAACAAGCCAGCACTATTTCTGGACCAGCAGGGTCTAGCAGAATAACCTCTTGGACAAAATCAACAGATAGTAGACAGTACAGTGGTTCTCCAGTTGCTAGCTCAACAATCCTCTCCACTGCCAGTATGTTTTTCAGTGGACAGTACTGAGCAGAGCAACATACTGGCACAAAAAAAGCCTCAAAACTCAAACACATGGAAAGAAAGATTGCTATGGTCAGGCAAACCTGCTACAACAAACATCCCTGGCCCACCCCCACACAGTGATGTTAGCAAGTTCCTGCCGATGGGAGGTGGCACATCATAGGTTCATAGGTTCATAGGTTCATACTAGGCTATCTGCCCTAGGGCATTTATAAGCCTAGCCAGAGTGTGTTTGGCTTTCACCACCCATTTTAAATTTATTTTGCTATGCCCTTTTTTGAGGTTAGTATACTGTGACTCTGTCTAACAGTGACACAGAAGTGATACCCGGGGTAAACCAATGATCTCCCATCCACTCATCAAGATTCCTCTTGAAGAGAGTCAATGAGGGACTCTGCCTAGCCTGGACTGGAATTTTATTCCAGAGTGAAGGGAGCCTCTGGGTTATGAATCTGTCCCTCCAGCATGTCCTATTTATTTCAGTGCTGAGGTTCAAGTCTCTAGAGCGTGTAGCTCTATGGGATTTGGATTTTCTGAGGTGCAGCATGTCCATTAATTCTGGATTGGACATGTCTTTATACATCAGGCACAGATTGCCTCTGAGCAGGTGGTATGCCACTGAGTAGAGCTGGAGTTTCTTTAACCGGGCAGCATATGGCATCTGTTTGAGCCCTTTGATCCTCTTGGTGAGGTACTTTTGGGGTCTTTCCAGTTGCTGTAGGTGTCTGGTAAGGTACATCCCAAAAGGGGCATTGTACTCTATTATGGGCCTGATGAGGGATGAGTAAAGAGGCACAATGACCTCCCCTGATCTAGATGTGAATCCCTTCATGATTAGGTGGGCTATATAAAATGATTTTCTAACCACTTTGGCCACGTGGTTGTCAAATGAGAGATTGCTATCAACTTGGGTCCCCAGGTCCCTAATTACTTCTTCTGTACTTAATGGATTACCACCTATGTGGTAATTTGTGGGCACTTTGTTTTTGCCAAATGGGATGACTATACACTTTTTGGCATTTAGCTTGAGGCCATGGCTCTGGCACCAGTTGTCTGTTTCTATGAGGCCCTTTTGGAGGATGCTTGTGTCGGCTGGAGAGTCGATTATGGCACCCAGTTTGCAGTCATCTGCGAACTTGGTCAGCCACAGTCCTTCCATGTTGGCCTGTACCTCCAAGAAATATATACCAAACAAGAGAGGTCCCAGGACTGAGCCTTGTGGGATGCCACTTGTAACTGGTTTGGCATCTGACATGGCTCCAGCAATTCTAACCATGTGGGTTCTGTCCTTGAGCCAGTTTGCAACCCATCTAGTGACATAGCAGTTTATATTTAAGCTGGTGAGCTTATCTATAATGCCTGAGTGGGGTATTGTGTCGAAGGCTTTTGCGAGGTCCAGGTAGGCTGTGTGGACCACCTTTCCCTCGTCAATGGCCTTGGTGACTGTTTCAAAGAAATCGACCAGGTTTAAGAGGCAGGATCTGCCCTTAACAAACCAAACTGATTCCCTCATTAATGGTCTGCCATTATGGCAACTGACTGCAAATTGTTAATGAACCACACAGTCAGCACAATGGGCCACAGTGCACTGAAGTAAGACAGTATAGTATATGCAGTATGCTTTACCAAGCAATAGGCAAACTGTGAAAAAACAAACTACTTTAGTGTCCTGCATAGTGCTATTGGGCTACATAGCATTGTTTGACATCCTGAAAACAGGGACACCTGGAATGCTAAAGCATACCAGGTATGCCTGCCTACCATTCAATGTCATGGGATGAAGGATGTGCATTTTCAAAGTATAGTCCCTGCTGGCACATTAAATCCAGGACCCAATATGTGTTCATGCATCTACACCCTGTGCTCATGAATCCTTGAGCTGAATTTTAATCTTTGGTAGTCTTTTGCTTCTGTGCCTCACCATTCAGAAAGGTGTAGTTAGTCTTGCTTAATCAATGGCAGATAAGCCTTCCGTCTCTGTTGGCCACTTGAAGGTGATCAGGAATGCTTCAACGTCATCAGTGGAATTCACCTTTTGTAAAAAGTAACTATGTGTCATAACTTATGAGTCAGTCTAGTTACAGCCTTCCTGAATTTGAATCCTATGTTCAGCAAGGCCTTGACTTCTTCCAGGGCTGTGATCATCATCTTCACCTTGTTGTATTTCTTTGTTAACATTTCTATATTCTTTCATTGGGTCTCTACCATGGCCCTAAGGCATTTCTGTTGTAGAGTAACAATGGATTGCAAAGATCTATTTTTTTTTTTTTTGAGGGAGTACACCAGCACAATGGCTATCGAATCACCCCTTGAATTCTGAAAGTACCCATTTATTTTAACCCATTGTTGAGAACCCATTTACCTATTCATTCTCGTGGGAGTCAAGAAATGGATGTCAAGAGAGAGGAAGTCATCTGATGGGGATTTTGTTTTTATGCCCCTAGGAGTGATGTCGGTGGCCATCATGTTCTACAATCACTGGTTGTGGAGGGTGCACGCATACATGCAGCCATATATGTCAAACTTCACCAAGGCAGAGCATTGTTATGAAGTGTAGACATCACCAGGTATATTGTGGGAGATAATACATGTATACCCTTGTATGTTTTACCAGTGCAGAGAGCCAGATCACCACCTTTCCCCAGGATGAGTAAGCCAACATCCTTTGCTCACTCTCACCTTCCATAGCTGCTCCTCCAGAAACATGGATCACATGGGACATATTCAGAACATTATTCTTATAAGCCCATGGGACTGCACCAATTGTATTTGCTTCTTGTTGTGTAGCAGTGTTTTCTATGAAGGCCTAGTTTTCCTCCAGCATAGTCTGTTGTATTACAGCACTGTAGTATTTTTGAAACAGGGCCTTTCTGGACTTCTCCATCATTTGTTTCATGTAAAAAGCCTTTCACATTTCTGAGTACAACTTGAAGAAAAATATTTTGGCTTGCTGCAGGTCTCAAATGTATTTTAAAGTTTAATGTTTCCCCAGTACCTCAACCAAATGTGACAAACTGGCTTTAAGTTCTAAAGCAAAACGCAAGCAACCTTTTAACAAAGACCAATATAGTTTTTACTGGAGCACAGCAAACCATTCTCAAAATGAATTAAATTCCATCAAAGCAGGACTTCATGCAGTCTTTTAGGATATCAAAATAAACCATTTTGTGTTTCTATCTTCTTGCTTGAATCATTAAGCAAATAGTCACTCATTTTAGTGAGAAAGCAGCTTACGGTTAACAGTCTGTGGTGATAACCTGTTACCAGACTCAGAACATTTTATTTATGCTTTGTTGACTGGGTTAGTCTCACTAGGTTAGTGGCCTCTTTTCAGGAGAGACCCAAGGTGGTATTTATACTACTAGAGGAAATTTGGCCAGGGTACTAGGGACCTTTCCCTACTCTTTTTGATATGTGCCGTGGGATCTTTTACATCCACCTGAGCTATTTCCAAACCAAGCAGATGGGACATCAGTTTAATGTCTCCTATAAAAGATGACTCACTCAGAAGTGCAGCATCCCTCCTAATGCTGCACTGTAGTATCAGCAATTCAGTCACTTGGAGTGGGAGTAGAACCTTCACCCTTCTGGACTTCATCACCATAGTCAAGTGTCACTGACACAAACAGATTGTTGTTCCATTTTCGGGCATCTTCAAAAGTACACATTTAATAGAGTAGTAGCAAATACACAAAGTCCAAGTTGCTTACACCAGAATCTTATACAGGCTCAGGTAAAACTTCCAGTAGCTTATACAACTGTTACACACAATTCAGCAAACTCAGGCAGATTACATTTGCCCACAAGACAGTAGTAAACTAGCAAAACAGCAAAGACTGTTTCTCTAAATAGTCTCTCTGCCTTTTTAGACCTAGATTAGATTTTAATCCAGAGCCTCACCTCTACCAAAGCTGCTGTTGAGATAACTCATATTGCACATATTCTTATAGGCTTTCTTATAAATTCTTGCATTTCATAATGGGCAGCCTAACTCTGGTCTTTAAAGCCACATAGATGTTAACAAATCATGCTGAAATACCTGTCCCCTACCATTAGACCCTTCATTCTTTTGCTAGATATATATTGTGACGTAGTAGAAATGAATTGATTAAAGCTGTAGATGAGAAGCCCCAAGGCACCAGATCGAGGTGGAGTCAGAGTGGTGCCTACAGCCTGTAAAATCCATAAAAATAGAGCTGTTAGGTTGTTGCTACTCTCCAGTGCAGGGGTCCCTTAAGGTATCCTTTTGCAAGCAGCAGCAGGAAGTAGTCCTGAGAGGATTGGCTGTTGAAGGATTGTGCAAGGGTTTAAAGCAAGATGTCTAAAGAATGGAAGGAGCATCCACTCTGAGTGAGTTCTGACCTGATCAACAAACAAGGTCAGAAATGGTTGGGAAAGGGAGCCCACTGTGAGGAATGTGTTCTGAGTAGCCTGGACTAATAAGTAACAGAGACTTAAAGTTATCATGGAGTAGCTGTGAGCAGTATAGACAGGAAAATTAACAGGGCTGGACTATTCTACATGAGTTGTACTGAAATCATTTTATTTCTTAAGTCTGCAATAAAGGAATATATTTTGAATTAAAATCAGATGCTTTTATGTCTGAAGGAAAATAAAATGTTGAAGAATGTAGTTATAATGCATCCTTTAGTTTGAGCTAATTATCCCAACATGTCTCATCTAATGAAGAATTTTGTCAAAATTTGATTTGAGCTACTGATAATAACAATGAAAATTTGTATTACTGAGTGCATTGCACTGACAATGGGGGAAGAACGCAATGCCTTCAGAAAGAGAGAAAGTGGAATCACAGTCTTGGCAGGGTGTGATATCCGACAGTAAGCATTACAAGTAATTGTTCTTTTGGAAAGGTTGTGCTGTTGAGTGAAAGGAAAGCAGTGTTTCATTTATATACCCTACAAAACTGATGAAACTGCAGATATTTGATAAAACTAGAGAAAGTAAAGTGAATTTGCAAATTGCATTTAAATGTTGCAGTAACAAATGCTGAAGTACTGCACGTGACACCATTGTATGTTGACGAGACTGTTGAATTTAGACTGGTTTATTGCTGGAATTTCTCATGGATTGTCTAACCAGCTGCACTTAAATAGAATTGCATACTGAAAGTTCATACTGAATTTACTAAGGTGTCTTCATGAAAATAATGTTTTGAAAAGTCTTTTTGAAACACACATCTTACGAATTTTGTTGTAAGAGAAGTAAGCCTAGCAACTGCAAGATTTTTCAATAAAAGAAAGATTGAGCAATCTAAACCAGATAAAAGTGAATTCAAAGCTGACAACTTCATAGTATGATTTGCTTGTATTGCAAAAAAAAAAAGGAAAAAAAAGAACTGCATTACTTACATAATATAAGAGCTGATAAATGGTGTACTGGGAGTATGTTTCACAACATAAGGGCAGAAAGAACAGTATACTGGGAAGCTACTAACCAGTGTTGATAAAAAAGGAAAAGGTTTGTTTGACAGAAGTTTCAAGACATGCCCCAGGATTCAGAAACAAAGAGAGCAATATGACAAATATCTGTGCACAGGTAGTGGTGCTTCTGAGACAGACTTAGCAAGGCTGTGCAAGGCAATGGAATATAATGACTGACACAGCACACAAATGAGCACATAATGAGAAAGAAATGAGTAACATTGTCATACTGAAGGTAATGGTGAATGCAAATCAGAGTAAACTTTATAGTGCAGTAATTCAGAAATGTATAAATATTGCACCATGATCAGTGGCTTATGGCACTGATATTAAACCCACAGATCATGGCAGAGAATGCATAGAAACCATACCATCTCAGAACAAAAACATCACTGAACATCAGTTCGAGCCAACTTCTGCTGATTAGTTGCCCTTGATGGCACCCTGCATTATGCTAAGGAAACTTCCAGTGGAATATTTGCAGTGTGTGTGTGTGTGTGTGTGTGTGTGTGTGTGTGTGTGTGTGTGTGTGTGTGTGTGTGTGTAATATTATACAACATGATGATACACAAACACATACATCAGGGTATTGGCATCAAGAGAAATTATGTCATGCCTCTCAACCTCTTAGCACAAGAATTCTGAACTAAGCCAAATATAATGGAGGACAAAAAAACCCAAATCAGGGACAGATTTTAAATGCTGCTCTATAAACTTAGAAAGCTGCTATAATAATAGATTTTGCATTAGCATGTCTTTTCTGAAGGATAGAAAGTGAGAAACTTAAGTGTATGTCATTATTTAATGACTTGGATCCTCGATGATTTGCCAACAAAATCTCAATGTTTATGAGGAATAGACCAAAAAACATGATGTAAAAATTTACACATTCTGCAAAAAATCTGACCAGTTGAGATTAATGGATGATATGTCAGAGTAAATAGCAGCATAAGAGCCATACCTCTCAACCTCTTACAGCAAGCAATCTGGGCAAAGCCATAAATAATGGGAGAACAAATGCCCAAAAATAGGGACACTTTTTAAATATCGTTCTAACAAACTTAGAAAGTAGATAGAATAATGTGTTGCATTAGCATGCGTTTTGTGAAGGGTATAAAGTCTGAATCTCAAATGTCTTTCATTATTTCCATACTTAAATTTTCAATGATTTGCCAATAATTTTCTAAAAAATCACAATTTTATGAAAAATGGAACAAAAATATGAGGGAAAAATCTAGATATTCTGTGAAAATCCGAACAGTTGAAAGGTATGACAAGAGCTAGTAAGGGGTCTATGGAACCCCCAGCTTCAGGTCATGACCATGCGAAGGTAGATGTGGGTGCTATATACCATGGCACTAAATGAGGCAGCATCTGATCCACAACAATAGACCAAATTGGAAACAACAAAGACTAGCAATGCTCCATAGAATATTATATCCAGATCATGCTCTCATGTGCATGGACTGGTCACTCTATGCATCAGGCACAAGATACCTTGGTCACAGAGAGAGCAGGGAACACATGTCTTTATACACACAGGCTGGGAGGGGCAGTGTGACAGTGACTAGCATGGGCACTCTATAGGTTGGAGCTAATGTGTGAGTGTGTATGTTATGGTCTGGTGAGTGTGGCAAGCTAAGAAGACTGTACAGGTACAGTGTGGTATACAATGTGGTATCTGCAGTGTGGGGTGCATAAATAGAGGTTGCTGGGGGGTTGAGCAGATGGGATGTGGGTATACACAGTACCTGTAGAAGTTGTCACACTGTGCATGTTTCACTGACGTGTTCAGGGCACTTCAGGAGGTATATATGCTGACCGTAAACATCTCTATCCACTAGAGCATTCTCTCCAAGATTTGTCACCGACATGATCTGCAGCTGGTACAGATTATAGCATGCTTTGTGAGTGTGAATGGTGAGCCATGTCATGGGTAGGTTTAGCATAACAATCAATCTGTGTGTATCCATGCTGGCCAGTTTTGCCGTAGATATTGGTAGCAGGCATGAAGAAATTGGAGCTACAGGATCTAGACCATCTTGTGATGATTTCACAGTGAATTTCTCACTGGAGGTAGATGAATATTGGCCAGAAAAATGGCAATGCCTGAAGTGTGTGGCAGCACAGCACATGGGAGCCTGGAGGATAGACATTCCACATAGCAACTATACAAACTGCTACTTAAATATTCAAAGCCCTCACTTAGGTTGCCACACAGCCACATTCCAGACTGATCATCTGTGAAATGGCCATTGTGGCATTAGCCTGTGCCTGTATGACTACCCTGGACATCTGTTGTGTAATGGCCATGGAGTCAATCAGCTTAAGAGCAGGGCAGTGACCAAGACATTGCTGGCCACCTGTATATTGCCCTCTATCTCTGTCCTTATTTTTATGAGAGCTGCCAGCACTTTTGTTGTGATGGGTGTAAGAGACAAGAATACACCCTGGGCTGCTGTACTGGCAACTCCTGTACTACATTGGTATCCTGTGACTGAGGGATGGGCTGTATGGGCAATGGAGATGCGTCTGTGGAAGGAAAAGGTAATATGCCAGCCACAGTACCCATGCTTGACAGAGGCACTGTGGCCAGAGACCATGCCACACTGCGGTTACCACCATAGTCTGGCTCTGTTATTCCCTTGATGAAATAGATAACATTACACTTAACATTTGATAGACTCATCAGATACTTAAGTAGCCATGTTTTTTGACAGACTGTCCTTTGACAACCATGTCTCTGTGGTAGTTAGGAAATCTCTTAACCTTGCACAACTTATCCTTCATGATATCTCAGCAAGGTCTAATGAAATTACAGTCCTCCTTTAGTCATCTGTTATTGAGCCTATCATTGATATGATACATACTTTGGTATGTACCTTGATACCAACTAAACCAGCTCAAGAGACCTCCATGTTTCCTCACAAAAAAGATTTTAGGTCATAGTACCCTTAGACACTCAGACTAAAATCCTCGTCCATCTACTCAGTGCCATTACAGACTCCTGAGGAGTGATTTCTGTGTGGCCTGCTGTGCTATGAATGACCTAGCTTTCTATGAACTCCTTCACATAAACAGAATGACTGCTTATCCAAACACTTGTTCTAGAGAGCTAAATTTGTACTATCCATGTTACAGTATCTCATCACACAGTCCACAGTCAGAACAGACTTTGCAACATCTGCTTATCCATTCTTTTTCATTCTTTTCCAGCTATTATGCTCTGTCATTGTGAAGAAAGACATGTTAAGCTGTTGGCCTGTGACATCTTCCATACCCATGTTACAGTACGTCCTCAATCAGAACAGACTTTTCAACATCTGACCAACAAAGAGGTACAGACTACTTCTAATGTACACTGCAGCAGGTCAGCTGTCTCTAGTCAGTCACAGGTGTGCCTCAACCACATCATACTATGCAACAAATACCTGTAAACATTTCCATGGCAGTGTGAGTGGCTCTCTGCCTACTTACCTGTGTTCAGTGTTCCATGACCAGTAGCATCATACAAATCCCTCCACCACAGATGTGGCTGCCTACCTGTCCCACCTAATGGTGGTATGCGACATATGTTACTTATGTATATATGTGTTTTTTGATGTCCCACACCCACAAAATGACAAATAATTTCAAACAAACAACAGGTATAGTAACAACATGACTGTTGCAACTGGCATGTTCTCCTGTCCATTGCTGGTGTGCAGTATGATGTGGAACACTGTAACTGGAGTGTTCTCTCTGTCCTTTGTTGGTGTGCAGTATGAAATGGAATATTGTAAATAGCATTTTCTCCCTGTCCTTTCTTGGTGTGCAGTATGACATGGAAAATTGTAACTAGTGTGTTCTCCCTGTCCTCTGTTGGTGTGCAGTATGGCATAGAACATTGTAACCTGCATGTTCTCCCTGTCCTTTGTTGGTGTGCACTATGACATGGAACATTGTATCTGGCATGTTCTTCCTGTCCCTTGTTGGTGTGCAGTATGACATGGAGCATTGTAACTGCTATGTTCTCCCTGTCCTGTGTTGATGTGCAATATGATATAGAACATTGTAACTAGCATGATCTCCCTGTCCTTTATTGGTGTACAGTATGACATGGAACATTGTATTTGGCGTGTTCTCCCTGTCTTTTGCTGGTGTGCAGTATAACATGAAACACGGTAACTGGTGTGTTCTCCCTGTCCCTTGTTGGTGTGCAGTATGACATGGAACACTCCGACTGGTGTGTTCTTTCTGTCCTTTGATGTTGTGCAGTATGACATGAAACATTGTAACTGGCATGTTCTCCCTGTTCTTTGTTGATGTGCAGTTTGACATGGAACATTGTAACTGGTGTGTTCTTCCCTGTCCTTTGTTGGTATGCAGTATGACATGGAACATTGTAACTAGTATGTTCTCCCTGTCCTTTGTTGGTGTACAGTATGACTTGGAACATTGTAACTAGTGTGTTCTCCCTGTTCTTTGTTGGTGTGCAGTATGACATGAAACATTGTAACTGGTGTGTTCTCTCTGTCCTTTGTTGGTCTGCAGTATAACATGGAACATTTTAACTGGTGTGTTCTCTCTGTCCTTTGTTGGTGTGCAGTATGACATGAAACATTGTAACCAGTGTGTTCTCCCTGTCCTTTACTGGTGTGCAGTATGACATGGAATGTTGTAACTGGTGTGTTCTCCCTGTCCTTTGTTGGATGGGTTATGGCATGGAACATTTTAACTGGTGTGTTTCCCCTGGTACTGTACAACATGAGGTTGAGGTTCACTACATGTCACCCCTCAGTATGTCATTTTCAATACATGTGGCTCCTCAGGTAGAATTGTACATGTACATGTCAGTAAGACCCCCTCCTCTCAAGTCAGAACACCATGTTGCAGACTTCGTACACCTCAGTCCATATAATTACCTTTGAAGCCCCATACCCCCAGCTAACAATAGACAGACACACCTTCTGAAAATCAATTCTCCACCAACCAAAAACAGAAATTTTGAAAAGCATTTTCTCTAACCAACAACAGTGAGGAGCATTTTCAAAAGCAATTCTCCTGTCATCTCTCAACAACAGAAAAAAACAATTTGAAAAGCAATTCCTCCAAACAATCAATCTCAGATAAACACATTTTGAAAAGCATTTTCCCCATACTCAACCACCAGCAACGAAAAAACATTTTGAAAAGTAATTACCCATGCAAACCACTGAGACATATGTTTTAGAAAGCAGTCTCAACTGTCACAGTAGGATTGTATGCCCTTCCTCCATCAAACATATCTCACACTGTCATGAGCAAAGCACTATGGAAGTACACTTCATAGCTCACTAAAACTTTCCATTATGTGACCCCACTCTCACTCAGCTATCAGATGTTGAAACCTTCCCACAAAAACAATAACAACAGTACAATAGCAGAGATTTTACTCAAACATTCTTCTCACATATTCTGTCGCTGTCTTCTGAATACTTGCCACAGCTGTTGTAGGTCTGTGCATTCTGAATACATGTACTTTGTTTTCTTCACTTTCTTTGATTACAAATCTACAGTGCAATGAGCATTGCAATTGTTATGGCAGGGAGTTTTGAGGTAGTTAGTGTGCAGCAATTATGCTAGTGACACAATCAAGGCTGACTCTGAATTGCACGTTTTATGGAATATGCATTGGACCAGGGCTGTGCTAAGAGAATTGTACCTTACCGAGTATGCAAACACAGAGCAACTGAAATGCAACTAACAGCCATGAAGACTCTTTTTCTGAACTCCTCAGCACATACTTTTGGGACTCCAATAAATTCAAGCAAATACTACAGATTATGGTGACTGCAGTGGTGGTGCTGTGGTAGCATTGTTGCCTCACAGCAAGACGCTGTCCGGTTCGATTCTCAGCTAGAGTGTCTTCTGCGTGGAGACATGCATGAATGGGTGTACCTTCATTGAAGGTTGTGCAGCAGAGCTGACAACTCGGTACGTAAAAATCAGCTGCCAATCATTAGCAGACCAGAGTTCCGCTGTGACGACCCCTAACCAGGAAAAGCCAAAAGACCCAACAACAACTACAGATTATGGTGAAATCTGTAGTAAAACATCAAAAAAGTGTATAAACATGCAACCTGCTGTTAATATAGTACAACAGGCTGCAGTGATACAAGCCATAAATGATGTAGTGGCTGTGCATCCTAGAAGGCAGCCAGCTAGAGTAAGAGCAAGGCTGCAGCTTAACCAGCTGTCAGACCAGCAAATAATTGGCAGATACTGGCTAGACAGACAACTGATGCAGGCTGTCTGTAACATGTGTGCCTCACACATGTCTGTACAGATCCTGCAAGAAAACCTCATTCCCTTTGAAACCAAAGTGTGCCTCAGCCTGGGTGTACTTTCATCTTGAACATTCCAGAGTCACATGGGGATGCTTTGGGAGTATCACAGACAGCTGCCAGTCATAGTCTGTCAAAATTCCTGGAAGCAATGTACAGCAGGGTGGATGACTACATACACTTTCCATCAATCCTCATGCAGCAGATAACTGTAATACATCAGTTCTATAACATAGTAAACTTCCCACATGTAGTTGGTGCAATAGATTGCACACACATACGTATAAAGACACTAGTGCATCCTGAAGCAGACCGACATATACATAGAAAGGGAGGGTCATCCATCAACTGCCAAGTTGTGTGTGCAGCATAATCAACATCATGGTAACACACTCTGGAAATGTTCATGATGTTGCCATTCGGAGGAAAAGAGGACTGAGGGCAGCATTCCAGCAAGAGGAAATATCTGAGGAATTTTAACTGGGTAAGTACAGGAACACAGCTAGGATGTAAGCTAAGGATAGCCCTCACAACAATATTAATTCTGACCAAAAGTGTTTTTCTTAACCACAACAGTGACTGTGGTTATTCACTTGAGCCATGGCTAATGACCCTGTACTGTGAACCATCCAAACCTGCACAGGAGGTCTACAACAGAGCACACGTAATAACCAGAAACACCACAGAGTGTGCATTTGATGTACTGAAAGCTAGGTTCCAGTGTCTGCATACATACAGGAGTGCACTGCAACACCTGAAAAGGCAGCAAAGATAATAACAGTGTGCACTATGTTGTACAACATGCTAACCAGAGCACATGGTAGTCTTCCAGCTGCAGGTGTGGGAGAACTACCCCAAATGTTAGAAGAGGACATCCCACAGGTATTGGAGGAGGAGCAGGAGGACATAGGGGACAGAAGTCACAGGCATGGTCAACACAGGGAGCAATCACAAGTGCAGGCCCAGGCAACATGGCAATGTCTGACCTACAACTATGAGTCATGACAAGCCACACACACATGAGTACACAGATTAATCACTGATGTTCAGATGTTGGCCCACCACAGCAGCATGGATTGCATCTAATGTCAAGTACCCACTAGATGTACACACTGAGTATTAGACATAACTCCATAATCATTGCATATTCCAACATGAAGATATACAAATGTGTCAGAACAGGGATCATCAATTTAGGGTACAACTTATACATATACACTCAGGTTGCTGTATGACTGTATGGTAAACAATAAGGGACACACACCAAAGATTCAAGATTCAAAAGATTCAAAGAAACATTATTGTCATTTAGGAAACACAAGTGCTGCCTAAATGAAATTTTGAGTGTCAGCTCTTTTACAGGAAAAAAAAATATGCACAAAAGGACAAGACATGATAGGTATTAAAGAAAAAGCAATAACTATAGTAGAAAGGTAAATGTTTGGCAGCTGACACACATGCTTTTACACAATTTATATACACTGGACAACACTGACTACTAGATGATTAACACATGAAAAGAAAAGTACACTGTACACAGAGGTGAGACTGGGTGATACTGCACATAAGGAAGTCCTCGTAATTGCACTTGGATGAGAATAAATTAATTTTAGTAAATAAGAGAGAATTACTGTATGGAAAAAAGGAAAAGAATGCGATTGTAACAATCTATTGTAGTTCTGATACATCCAGATTTAAGTATGCATTAATGAGACTTATTGCAGTTGGATAAAAACTGTTCATGAATCTGGAGGGCCTGTAGCAGATACTTTGCAACCTTCTACCAGATGCAAGTTTAGTGAACCAACCATACACTGGATGAGACGTGTCACTCAGTATTTTGCAGGACCTCTTTTTACATCTCAATTCAAAGAGCTCCTGAAATGTAGGAAAACTAGTGCCTACAGTCTTTTCTGCTGTTCTTATTATTCTTTGCAGCTTCTTCCTTTTGGCCATTGTGCTGTTACCAAACCATACAGTGCAATCGCTAATGATGATGCTCTCAAAGGCTCCTCTGTAGAAGGTGTTTAGAGTATTCAGAGAGCTTTGCTTTTCTAAGCCTTCTTAGGAGGTGTAATGGCTGGTGAGCTTTTTTAATTAGCTGGCCTGTGTTTGTGCTCCAAGAAAGATCCTCTGATATGCGTGCTCCCAGGAACTTTGTAGTTTGGACTGTCTCCACTTCTTCACCATTGATCTTGAGGGGCAGGTGCATAGGAGAGTTTTTTCTGAAGTCAATAATGATTTCCTTTGTTTTATTGATGTTCAGGTCCAAATTGTTTTTATTACACTGTTCAATCAGGGAGTTGAGTCATTCCTATACCCACTCTCATCATCACCACTTATGAGTCCCACCATTGTGGTGACATATGCGAATTTCATGATGTGGTTGTTGCTAGCTTTCACAGAGCAGTCAAGGGTAAGGACTGTGAATAGTACAGGAATCAGCACACAACCCTGGGGTACTCCAGTGTTGACTGTAATATTCCCTGAGGTATTCTTACCAGCACAGATCTTTTGTAGTCTTCCAGTCACAAAACCAAAGATCCACTTGACAGCCCTTTATTTATGCCAAGGTTGGTTAGCTTTTCTATAAGTTGCATTGGAATCACCATATTGACTGCTGAGCTAAAATCTATAAACAACAGCCTGGCATAGTTGTTCTTCTCTTCAATTTGAGGTGAAATGCCACCAAAATGGCATCATCAGTTGATCTCTTTGCCCAGTAGGCAAACTACAGCAGGTCAAAGGATTGGGGTAGTACTGCAGTCATATGCCTTTTAACCAGTCTTTTGAAGCATTTCATTACATTTGATGCAAGGGCCACCAGCCTGTAATCATTTAGGCAGGTGGGATTTGCTTTTTTGGACAGAGGGATTATGTTGGTAATTTTGAAGCACACTGGTACTTTTTCCTGGACAAGTGAGGTATTGAAGATGTCCATCAGTACTATGTTGAGTTGGTCCACACAATCTTTCAATACTTTCCCCAGAAAGTTATCCAGGCCAGCAGCCTTCCTGGAGTTCAGTTTTCTCAGCTGGTTCCTTACATCCACAGCACTGAAGTTTATTGCCTCGTTTTGGTCATTGAGAAGCTTTAATGCCTCCAGGTTGTTTTTTCTCTTCAAACCTGCCATAAAATGTGTTTAGACTGTCCAGAAATTCAGCGTTGTCATCGCACTGAGCTCCCTTGATCTCATAGTCAGTTGTTGAATACCATGCCACAGGCTTTCTGAGTTTTTCACATCCTCTAAGCATCCTTGTATCCTCTTTCCATATGCCCTCTTGACCTCCTTGATACCCTTTTTTAGATTAGCCCTTGTCACACTTAGACCTTCCTTAATCTTTGCCCTAAAAGCAGTGTTTCATGCCATCAGCCACTCATACACCTTGCTGTTCAGCCATGGTTTTTGGTTGGCTCTTACTTTAATATTTTTGATGTTCGTTACATCCTCCATGCATTTGGATATGTAAGCCATAGTTCTCTCAGTATATTCATCTATGTTCACCAGATTATTCATCGTGGCTGACTCCCTGAAGACATCCCAGTTTGTGGTATCAAAGCAGCCCCTGAGACTTTCCATGGCTCCTTCATGCCAGACCCTGATTTGTTTCACAGTAGGCATATCTCTGATCAAGAAAGGTTTGTAAGCTGGTATTATTTTTTTGGAAATGTGATCAGAGCCACCTAGGTTTGATTGCTGTACAGCTCTGTATACCCATTTTTATGTTAGTATAAGCTTTGTCCAGAGTATTTTTCTCCCCTTTTGAGAAATTCCACAATTTGGTAGTAACTGGTTAGCACCTCCTTGACATTTGCCTTGTTAAAGTCACCAGTTATCATAAATGCACAGTCAGAATTCTTGCATTGCAGCTCACATATAGTATTGTGCAGTATGTTTAGTGCTTCAGTGATGTTAGCACTCGGTGGTATATATACTGTTGCTACATAGACACCATTTAGTTCTCTGAGCACATAAAAGGGTCTACATTTCAGTATCAGAAATTCCACAGTTACAGGGCAATGTTCAATCACAATGTTACAGTTCATGCACCAGCTATCATTCACAAAAATGCACACTCACCTCCCTTAGCTTTTCCACATACAGCTAGGTTCTTATCAGTTTTGAACATAGTGAAACCATCAAGCCTTACAGCACTGTCACAAATCCTGCTATTTAACCAAGTCTCTGTGAAGATTAAAAGACAGGAATTTCTCACGGCATACTTCTCAACCTTTTAGAGCAAAAAAATCTGGACATAGCCATCAATAATGGGGGGACAAAGACCCAAAAATAGGGACACTTTTTAAATATTGCTCTTACAAACTTAGAAAATTGATAGAATAACAGGTTTTGCATTAGCATGAATTTTCTGAAGGGTATGAAGTCTGAAATTCAAATGTCAGTCATTATTTTCTGACTTAAACTCTCAATAATTTATACTTTTATGAAAAATGGACTGAAAATCTGAGGCAAAAATCTAGGCATTTTGTAAAACTCTGTACAGTTGAGAGGTAATCTGATGCTGAGCTCAAGCCTAAGAAAGTCCATCTTGTTGTCTAATGAGCATACATTTGCTAATAGAATTGAGAGAAGTGAAGGTCTCAGAGGGTTTGTTTTCAATCTGGCAGCAATTTCAGCTCTGCAGCCTCTTTGCATATCTTCCTTTTGGGACTGATACTGATTGTTTCAGAACCTTCCATTTACTGATTTAGCCACTTTGAAGCTTTATTTGGTTAGTATGCTTAGTTCCAGCAGTTCTGTGAATGTTGTAGGCCCCAGGTGCTCCATGGTATGCAAGGAAACCAGCCAGAATTTACAGCAAAATCAAATGCTTGATTTCCAGAAGTTTCTTTCTACTGTAAGTTACTGTAACATCATTTAAATGACTGGAAAATGATTTTCTCATCTTTTTGCCAGAAATTTAAGACAGATTAAGCATTCCTGTATCATGAGCTAATACAGCCACAGCCTCCCTGGGTGCCACCATTTTTTTTGGACATAATGCAGAATTTTTAATTTTAGAAGACACATATCATAGTACAGTGGTATTTCAATAATATGTGCTGGCTATGTGTACTACACTGTTAGACGCACTGTAAAATAATCTTGGGTGCCTTGCTGACATCTTACACCATGGTCCACTCTGCCACACATCTTGCCCTGCTTGCTCTTCAAAGCAGATGGATGGAGCTACAACACCATGTTGAGATGAAGGAGCATGACTGTGAGTTGAAGGCCTTCTGACTGATGAAGCAGATGGGCCAGCATTGAACTCTGTGCAGGTTGGACCACAGACAGTGATTCTCAATGGCCAATGGTGGTTCTGTGGACAGGTGGCCTGTCTTTCACAGGTTGCAATCTGCTGAACACAGTCAGGGAATGCAGAATCCTTCTCATAGTGCAACACTGCTGCAGTACTGTAGAGGCCAGAGATTTGACTGATCATGCCACAGTTAGCAAACTCTCATAATGAGTGGCCAATGTATTCACAATCTCATCATGTCTGTACTGATGTCCTTCATGCATAGCACTTAGCTGGTGTGCCACATGATCTGTGTCACAGGCAAGTGCACAAACTTCTGAATTATGCCATTGCTGTGACTTTTCATTTGCCTGCAGCAGGAGGCAGGCCCCCTCTGACACATGGCCATGCACAATATCTGCTCACCTACATCTACTACAATGCTGTGTTCCTGGTTGTTGTATGGAACTGTCAACAGCAGTGCTCTCAACTGTGGTGTGTTGGTCAATGGTTTCACCGTGTTCAACATCCACTGTAGCAGGTATCCTCTAAATGACTAGACAAGTGGACTTATACATCTGCGGCTAAATCTGCTTCAACATCACTATCAAACCTCATGGACAAACTCTCCAAACAACTCAAGGTCCTCTGGTCAGGGACCATACTACCATCATGAGACACATGTTGAACACCATCATGATCTATGGATGGGTTGCTGGATGATACAGATTAATGTGCAGCAAGATACAAAGACACAGATCAGGACAATGTGCTTACATTACATGATGGATATCATCAAAGACATATGGCATATATAACTCATTGCAATGTTTCAAATAATAATAACTTCACATGTGCTCTACTGTATGTATATTTAATGGATTCTACATATCGAAGTATATAATCTGTTTACATGGCCAATATACATGGCATATGTAATGAATGAAAAAACACTTGGCAACAACTCATGGCAAGATGGCGATACTGAACAGAGATGAACTTCAACTAGTGTAGGGAAAAAACAGCATTACTGATCACATCATTTACACCATTAACCAGATGTGCACAGTCAAAACACACAGCATGTGTGACATACACATATCACTTGAATGTGCACTGAGATCGTTGATGTAGACTGGCCTAGGAATGATAAGAAGGATACAATATTAATGGAGGTCAACTACAGGATTAGCAGTATGGACAGATATCAAACATACTTAACAGCATACCACTGGCAGACTCTGGCTGTGGAAAGGTTGTGGGGTGTACTGTGGATCCTCCAGTGGGAAAGTAAAAAGAAAGGCAGGACAGTCATGTATTTAGCATAAAGAATACTGACAGCATCACATATACAACACAGTAATATGGGCTGCAAATACTCACATGATGGACTTTGCAACTATATGCCAGATGGACCTGTATTGATAAATATTGACAAGCATGTCTGGTATCATATGTGCTACACATTGTCGAAAACTATGACAATTTTGTTTTAACGTACCTGGTCTATCTGCACTTGAAAATGCACAACATATTCCTCCACTAGATGTACATCTAGTGTACACTGGTAGGTAAACAACAATATAACAGTAAATAGCAGCACCATGAAATGAGGTTGAGGGACTAACAAGGTAGTGTTCACAGTAATAGTATAGAAACACTCACCTTTCTTTAGTCCTGAAGTAGATGGGCCTGTGAATATTAATGCAAACAACATTAAAATGTTGTTTGGACTGCTCTGTCTGTAACTCACTTGTAGCAATACATGTCATTACATTCACATTCATCATCCTCACCCTGTGTGGATGTATGTGCATGGCTCAACTCTGCTGCTGTAAATCAAAAAACAGCAACGCATGAATATGCATGCTACAGCAGTATGCAGTGATTGTCTCAATACACAGCCCTGTAATGGAAATAAAGACACACATGTTCATCCTAGAACTCTAGCTTAATCCCACCACCAGGGATGCATTGCTCTCATCTTGATGTATGCAGTGAGGCCAGAAATATTATGATGCCATTGGGGAGTCAGTGATAGTCCACCACCTGTGACATCCCTTGATATCTTATAATGTGCCCCTCTGTTGGCTGCATGAAGGATCATGTCCAAGCAGCATCATCTACAGGCTTCACAAGATCGGTTGTGGCCTCCAAGTGCATTGATCATGTTGGTGAGGATCGTACAGATTTCATTTCTCCAAACAGTATCACCTGAATGGCCGAGAAGTCTCCTTCCATGTTAGCAGAGAGGATCAATTATGATGTCATTTTCCTGAGGGAGAAAATGCCCCCCCCCAGGATGGTTAAACATCTGAAAGACAGTGATACACACATGATAATATTCATTTTGTGCCAATTTATGCATTTCATTGTCTGAACAGCATGTGTCAAAATAAACATTATGTATTTCTGTGCAACAAAAATGTCTGTATAGCAGTGTATGATAAATGCTAATGTGACATATTACAAGTAGCAATGCCTTCATACATAACATTGGTAAAATAAACATAACCTGCAACATCTTTGTAGTTCATGAGTAGGATTAGAACCCCCCCCGACAGTATCTATATTGTATGGAGGTCCAAAGACAACACCATCATGCCACATGAGTTTGCTTATATGGTATATTCAAATACTATAACAAATAACAATTTGAAGAACTTACAGAATGTGTGGGCAAATCTCAGGAGCTGTAGCCAGGGAATAGACAGTACAGATCCTTAGTATATTGCACTAGTACTGACAATACCATTGTTAAGAATCATGAATAAAGACATATCCATAACAGGAACTGCAGAATTTTTAACAGTTTTGTTAGGAGACGAATTAAGAAATATCTATAATACGAACATCACATAGTAGTTACGGATAGTGTCAGAATCTATAGCTTTCTGCAGTTACACCACAGAGTGCAAGGAATTACCAGTAAGAATTGTGGATGATCCATAAATCAGCCTTCATATACTGTTAACATTTGTAATGGAAGTCTGTCTATACATGTTCACATGGGACTGAAATAAACTGTTTAAAAGAACAATGCCTGCATGCATAAAGTTCAGGACATCACTCCAGTAACTTATAACAACTTCTGTTAAAGATAACATTTTGAGTAAAAATTAATTTAAACATGCACATTTTGAAATGGTTAACTTTCAGAGATTTACTAATCACCAGTACAGAAATGCTAGTAATTGCCAATGTACCTTTCACTCCAAATCACAGTATCAAAGTGCACCTTGTGTGCACCCACCTTTAAGTACCATTTGTGCCACATAATTAATGAGGTCCATTAAAAAGGAAGTTGTTGGAATCCCGTTCATGTACATCAGTGTAAGTTGGCTTCATGTGCTGAAATACCCAGATGTACTACATAAACACCCAGTAAGTATCAATAAATGGTGCCATGTGTGGCACATATCCATTATCTTCCAATGATCTGATAACATGACATCAGAGCCACTTTCAAATATTGATTTTGGTACATTTACTGATCAAACATTTGCTAACTGTGAACTATGTGGTGGTACCTCAGTGAGCATATCTCTGTGTCTGTATTTTCCACACTCAACTTAAGGATCATGATGGCTACTCCAAGGAAGCTGAGACATGTCCATGCATCCAACTGAACCAATGTGGAGATGATCCAGATGTTGACCTTGTATACTGGCTTGGAGCCAAGGATGAGAGCCAGACTCAAGAACTTCACCATGATCGACATGTAGAACCAGATTGTGAAGACAGGGCTCAACTACACTGGAGTGTAGGTTCATCACCACTATGATGACCTGCATCAGAGAGACACAGAGGAGCTTTGAAGAAGGCTCACCAAGGTGCAGAGGCAGCCCATTTACAGTAAGTATCAATGTTCTACACATACCCGAGCATTGCTACAGATTTTGCAGATATTTCTCTGTCCCATATATAATATATGTATATAATATATATATATATATATATATATATATATATAATATATATGTATATAATATATATATATATATATATATATATATATATGGATTCACTTTAGAACATCAAAAGCCCATAATACTGAAATTCAAAACACTGACACCAAAATCTTGAAAATTCAAAACATTGAAAACTCAAAACTTTGAATCCCATAACATTGAAAAAGCATAGGAAACCAACATTTAGTATATGCCAGCACAACTACATACAGAAACAAATAAAAGACAAACCATATTACACATCTTTAAATATAAGTGTGCCCCCCACACCCCCTGCTACTTAAATATATCATCTCCGAGATCGTACTACACAGAACAAAACAGCAAACATACCATTCCACACTTCATGACTGCCTGTTTAAATAGTAAAAAACTATCCTCAACCTTCTCTTAGAAACACAACTTCACTGTTAAAACATTACACATTACTATATATCTCCGATACTTACTGGAGTTTCATAGGTAACCTCAGCCATGTTCCCTTCTTACTTGCTATACTACAACATACATCTTAGTGTAGTGTAGAGGAATCTTGGAGTTGATATATTGAAGTAGCATGGAGTGTGGGGGGCACAGCCCCCATATGGGGGGTGCAGGGGGGGCTTGCCCCTCTTCTTATATTTAAAGAAGTGTAATATTGTCTGTTTTTTATTTGTTTCTGTGTATAGTAGGGCTGGAGTTTAGTACCTGTTGCTTTAATATGTTTTTTCAGTGTTATGGAATTCAATGTTTTGAGTTTTCAATGTTTTGAATTTTCAAGATTTTATAAATATATATATATATATATATATATATATATATATATATATATATATATATATATCAGTTTTTATAACCATGTATTAGTTGCTGTGACAATTAGCTCAGGGAGACTAATTAAGTGGACTTGGTAAATACTGTCCCATTAACTAAGGGTTTGATTCCCATGCTGTTAATTTATTTAATTATATGTATAATATCCATAATTATGTCCTTGTAGATGTACATATGTTTTACATCTAAGTACATAACTTCATATAGCCACTGTCCTCATGCATCACATATACTTATAACACCTAGGCTGTGGCTGACTGTGCACTTTGTAGTTTTCCATTATAGTCCCACAGTATCACCTACTGCACCTTTATACATTAGAATAAAAACATGTATATAACTTCATTACATCATTCCTTCTAAAAGATTACATAGACACATTTATTTAATTTAAAAAGTGATGACTGTCCGACTGCTTACACATATTTTTTTAGTGTTGATGGCTGTAATTTCTTTACAATAAAAAGTCCAATCATTGTTTGCATTTTCCTTATTCATCTGTTCTCTACAGGACTTCTAATAAATGTTTGCAGTACATGTTTTATAAAATGAACCCCTTACTGAAAGATAGCTTGGCATATAACTCAAGGAGCCAGTCATTTCTTAATGTTGGTGTTCTGTGGGTTCCAATAGGTGAAACATATATCTGCACCTGTTACCTAAGTTAAATTCACACATAGCATTTTTTGGAATAACCATTTTGCAGTATTTTGTATTAATGTTCATGTTGTGCATGGTAACATCTCATTTCTTTACAAATAATATGTGCTGATTGTTAGCTTGGTGTGAAAAGCAACTGGTTAATATGTCTAAATTTTGGAGTGTTGTGCGTTCCACTCCATTAGGTGAAACATGTATCTGTACCTGTTACCTACCTTAAATTAACCCATAGCATTTTTTGAAAGAACCATATTGCAACACTTTATATGAATGTTTATGTTGTGCATGGTAAGGACTGACTGTGTTAGTCTTCAAATTTCTACAAATACTGCCATAATCCATGATGCTCTGACAACTTCAGCTTTCTAATAACAGGGTTTGTACAGTACTATCTGTTTAATAATAGCATATGCTAGCTGGTTGCTCAGATTGTAAGGAAACAAGCTATCATGTCATTTTGGTGTGCTGTTTGCTCAGATCCAGAGAGGGGACACATAGGTTGAAAACTGTTATATTGCGTTAATATACCCATAGCATTTATTTCTAGAAGCATATTAAACTTACTGATCTTCTCAAAGTTCCTGGGGCATGCTTACATCCTCTTCTCATGTCCAGCATAAGACAGCAAGCATCTGTGCCATCTTCTCCTCCATCCAGTTCAGTCACCAAATTTGATGAAGCCTCGTCTCAATTGACATCCTCACTGAAGCAGTATTATGTTACAAAAAAACACCTTCCAAAAGTGCTAACTGAGGTCCCACTCAGTTTGCTGGTAACAGGAGTATGACAAGAATCTGTATCACTATTACCTTTTAAAGTTAGCACATACAGGATGGTGGAAGACTATTGAACACCATTGGGTACATGTTACAAATATTCTCATTTATTAATAACTAATGGGCAGTTGGATTAAGCACTGTTCATTTGCACTGAGCTATTTGTTAATGTGCTGAGATTCAAGAATTTGTGCAAATGTTCACTAATGGTATTCCAAAACAATGAATGCTGATGAACCTCAGTAATTATGTTTGGTGCAAATTTATTTATTTATTTATTTATTGTATTTATTTATTTGTTTATTTGACATTTCTTTATCTGGAAAGTCTGACTGAAATAATATCCCATTTTCAGTGGAGGTTTTGGTAGAAAAGTTCCACTTTGACATAATATGGTTGCAGTTAAATAAGTTATTGCAAAGCCTAATACAGAAGAACAGCTGTAACAAGATGAAAAAGAACATTGTCAATAGATAAAGTATTCACAAGTTTCAGTTCATAGAGATGACATTAAACATACTGAGTACACTCTTTGGAACAGCGATGACTAGATAATATAGCTTAGACAAAAATATATTTGTTCTTTGTGTAAGAAATAGAATTTACTAATTCTTTCTCTCTGAACATAGTTAAAGTATACAGGTGGTGGAAGTAGGGAGGGACTAATTCAGCCTGGGGTAGTGCAGGAGCAGAGCCATTTTATTTATGTAGCCTTTTAGTAGTAGTTTGAGTTTGGAGAGGTCAGAGGGAGATTATTTTTTAAAGGGATATAATTCCATTTTTAGCAACAGAGTATGAGCATAGACTTTGACCAGAGGATTTGTGAGGTTTAGATATGCTATGAAGATGTTGCTAATTAGATCAAAGTAGTCTATTAGGGTGACAGGAATGGAGAACAGGAGTAAAACCAGGGCAGTCATCAGGTTTGTAAATAATGTGTGTGGAAATTGTTGGATGTAATCTAAGTGGTGAGGCAGTTTGAGCCAATTCAAAGCCTTAAGGACAATACAGTGGTGGATGCGGTATTGTTTGTTGGTGACAAATTGTGCAACTTGATTGTAGCATGCCTCCAGCCTATGGTTAACTGAAGCTTGAAGGTTGGTTAGGGCGGGTTCACTGTATAAGAGAGATGGGTCAAGTTAGGTACTGGCAAGAGTGGTTTTAGTGGTGTTGCTATGGAAGTTTTTATGTCTGTAGAGCATTCATAATTTTTGGTGAGTCTTTTTTTATGTCATTTTGAACATGCAGGTCAAATTTAAGGTTATCATCAATAATCACTCCAAGAAGTTTTATATGGGAGACTACTTCAATTTCAATTTTGTTTAGTGAAAAGATTTTGATATTCGCTTTATTAACTATGCGAGATTTGGGCCAACATATCAGCAACTTTGTTTTTTTATGATTGCATAGCAGCTAGACATTATGGGGTCATTTTTCAACTGAAGAAAACACTTCTTGCATGATATGGAGAAGTTGAGGCATGTTATTAGATACACATATAAGCATAGAATCATCATCATCATATTGTGTAAGAGAGGCTGGACCTACAGAACTATAGAGGTCATTGATAAAGATATTAAAGAGAAGATCTTAAAGAGGAGGGACCCAAGAATAAAGCCTTGGGGTACACCAGTGGAGATTTGCAGGTGTGGACAGACAGTATTCTGCCATTTTACAGACTGGAGCCTGTCAGTTAAATAGTTATTGAACCTCACTAATGAAGAAAGGGATGGTCCAAACTGATACCGTTTATACAGGATTTTAGGGTGAGAAACTGTATTGAAGGCTTTTGACAGATCAAGAAATAAGGAGGAAACAAGTTTGCCTAAGTTACAGTATTTGTTTATGGTGTCAATGAATGATAGGAGGGCAGTAGTTGTTTTGTATGTTGGCAGAAGTCATGTTGGATGTATGTTAGGAGGCATTCTTGTAAAAGATAGTGGAGGAGTTGCTTATGAATACACCTTTCAAGAATGTTTGAGAGACGTGATAATATTGCAATAGGCCAAAAGGTAGAGATGTCAGTCGAGATGCTACCTTTATGAAGAAGAATAATATTGGATTTTTCCATAGTGAGAGTACATAGCATTCAGTTATTTATCTGTTGGTAAGGATAGAGACTAGGTATGCTATGGTGTCAGCAGCTGTCATTAGGTGTTCAGATGGGAAATGTTCAGCAGCAGTGGAACAAGGTTTAAGTTTAAGTAGTAGGTTTTTTAATCACTGATGTGGAGACAGGTCTTCAATGGAAGTTGCTATCAACGGATATAGAAGGTGAATTCGGTTCATGTGGGGTTGTGTGGGGAGGCAGAGTAAAATGGAAAATGTTGGTTTTGGTCTAACCTGTTATTTGATGAATTACTAGGATTAGGTGTTATTGAAGGGGTGGTAGAAGCACTGGATGCAGGTGAAGAGTATTTAGTTAGGGAGGTAATGATTTCTATGAAGTAGGTATTGAATAAGGTTTCAGTTTCTATTGGACAGCTGTTATGAGAAGGTTTGGATTCCTTGTTTGAGCCTGGATTTAACAGGTTGACTATTACTGCCCATAATTTTTTTTGTGTGTACTTTCTAGGTGTCATTTTTGTGCTGAAGTTGTTGATGGCTATACTATTGCTTTTTATCTAGGTTAACTTCTTTTTCACTCAGACTGTACAATTCTCTATAAAGCTGCAGGTTATAGGGTGTTTTAAGTTTAAGCCATTCTTACCAAACTTTGCCTCTTTTGTCTGGGTAGTCAGCCATTGTCCATGGTAAATTTTCACTCTTTTTTGTGGAGTGAGGCATGGCTGTTCAGAGTATTTAAGAATAAAGTATTAAAAGAATGCATGCCTTGTTGAATGGAAGAGGTTTTAGGACAGACCAATTAAAGAATTTCAATGTATTGATGAAGGAGTCTTAATTTAGAAAGGTTTTTTAGGTTATTTAAAGTTGGTCAGTGCTAGGTTGGTGGATGGTATTTCTGTGGGTATAAGCAAAAGTGGTTGCTAAGTGCATTTGGATAGGTTCCAGAGGTTGTAAATTTACTAGGGTCAGAGGCCAGTATCAAGCCTAGAACTGCACCTTTACTGTTTGTATTATTAAATCTAGTATGTGTTTTGATAAAGTCTGTAACCATAAAGGTTTACATTAGCTGAAAGAAAGTCTGATGTAAGGTTTTGCTAGTCAATATCTGTACCTCCTAGTATGAAAGTCTAAAATAAGGTTTTGCCAGTCAGTATATCTTCTAGTATGATGTCTTCATAAGGTGAATAAGTAATTGTTCAGGACAATGCATGCACGCATCTGTTGCTTATACCTATTCCTTGTTCCACATGGACTTTACATTCCTGGTGCTGCTACAATCGTTTTGTCTGTGTGTGTGTGTGTGTGTGTGTGTGTGTGTGTGTGTGTGTGTGTGTGTGTGTGTGTGTGTGTTTGTGTAATGCCCTGGTTAGGGATGACAGGATAGTTAATTTCCTCAGAATCAAACTCTGCACCTTGGTTACAGGAAATAAGAGCCTGAATCCTCTACACTAACTACCAAACCAGAAAAAATGAGTTTTAGTGCATTTTCAAGGAATTATTAGATTTAGTGCACTGAGGTGGTGCAGCAGTAGCGTTGTCGCCTCACAGCAAGAGGTTCTCCCGTTCGATTCTCGGCTGGAGCACCTTCTGTGTGGAGTCTGCATGTCCTCCCCGCGGTCGAGTGGCATTCAAAAGACATGCGTGAATGGGCGTGCCTTCATTGAAGGTTGGGTGCTGGGCTGGCACCTCTGCACCATAAAAATCGACTGCCAATCATTAGCGGTCTGGAGTTCCACTGTGGCAACCCCTAACCGGGAAAAGCCAAAAGAAAAACATTAGATTTAGTGCATATTCAAGGAATTGTGGACTTCAGAGGAAGACAAGCTTACTGCTACTCATGCTAAATTTGCTTTCAATGTGAAACTGTTTTGCTTAGCACATTTTCATAACATAACAGGTAGCATACTTGCTTTTCATGCAGATGGATTGCTGATACTCTATTGTACTTTAAGGGGGAGGGGTGGGGATGCTGCAGTTCTGAGTGTGTCCTCCTTTGGATGAGATGCCTAGCAACTATGAACCTGTTGCTGGTTTGCCATCCATTTCTTATTGCAATATTACCAGCTTACCAACTGTGTTTTTAGTAACAGGCAATTTATTCTTCAAGGGCAGCAGACACTGAATCTGTAGAAGAAACATTGAAATATAAAGTTGTTTGCTAGCAGCAACCTCTTCATTAGTTATAGCTCTATTTAATGTGAAACTATTCAGATGAATTTTACTTCTTTAAAAATTGTGCATATTGACTGATGTTGGTGAATTGTAATGACAAAAGTTTGAGCAGCCTTTTATGGTTAAAATGTTCTGAAATAGGCAGTTTTGTCATTATTAGGTCATACTTTTTGTTTCACTGCTTACTGAAAAAATGTTAAAAACCTCAAATTCAAAACTCTAACAAGCGGTGCTGTATTATGCAAGGAATATAATTTAATACAATCAGGTAGGTGAATAAAAGAACACATGCATGTATGCATGGTCCTAAAAGTGTGTGCAAGAGGCCCATGGCTTGAAAACTGCCCAAAGGTAAACTTTATCTGCAACTGGCAAGATGCATTTTCTTTGAATTTGGGTTTCAATGCTGTTTCAATTAATGTGAGTTCCAAGGGCAGAGAAGTTTACTGTTAATACAAAGTTTGTTTTCATTGTGAGATTGTATTGTTTTGTATAGCAAATTTCTATCAGTATTTGTTCTATAAAATTTGAAATGAAAGTTTTAAATTAAATCCAAATACCTGTAATCATTTTACAGGTAAAGAAGAAAAAAGGTATGCACACTGAGAGGTTTGAACAGTGTTTATGGTAACTTTGGAGAAATAGCCAAGTAATGGGACACTGAAATGGCTGCATTGGGGTACTATGTATGTGTGTGAGCCCTGATCCATTATCTTACCTAGAGCCCTATTTGACCATGATCTGGCTCTGAAATAAACACTTTGCTTCTCTCTTTTGCATGCATCTATGTGCCCATGCATGAAAATGTGGTACAGGAGTGGAAGGAACTCAGGAAGAACTACAAAGGTCCAGGGAGAAAGGAAAATTAACAGCGGCCTTATAGTTGTATGGTAGTACAATACAGTACAGAGTTTTGCAATACAAAAGTTTTTATTTGAACCAGGCAAACTGGATTAATCACAGCATGTGAATCAGCCAAGGCATTGTGGACTACCAGACTGAAGGTAAGCAATTTTTTAATGTGACTATAGCCAGCTTTTCTTTATTATTTTTGGATAGGGGAGGAGGATGGTGGCTAGGCTAGTGTGTGTGTGTGTGTGTGTGTGTGTGTGTGTGTGTGTGTGTGTGTGTGTGTGTGTGTGTGTGTGTGTGTGTGTGTGTGTCTGTATGTGCATTTGTTTAAATATTTGAAATTGGATATTTATGCTCTTTTTTTTCATTGTACTCTTCTGCCCTCTTTTTGTTTTGGTGGGGTAGAGATTATCTAGCTGGGCTGTGGATTAAAGTAAATTGACCTTTCACTCGCTCAGCTTAAATTCTGTCATTAAGGTTGGTAAGTGAATATTTGTGTTAATACGTTAGAACATTTTTATCCTTTTTTGGGGAGGGTTGGCAAGCTGTGCTGTAGATGAATGTAGCTTGTGCTTTACACTTTGTTGGTTTAAATTCTACTTTTGAGGTGCATTTATGAATAAATCTGAATATTGCTGCTTTTTGGGAAAGGTTGGCAGAAACTTTGTCCTTAATCATATGATTTTAAAGGTTGGCTAGTATGCATTTGTGTGAAATAAGCTGAATTTTTTTTTAGGGGTGGAAGTAGCTAGCTGTGCTATGGGAACTTATCCTCTTCATGTACTCAGTTTAAAGTCTGGTACTAAATGCTGACTAGTGCAAATTTGTTCAAAATAAATTGGAATATTTATGTCTGTTTTTCTTGGGAGGGGGTGGCTAACTGCATTGTTGATGAAATAACTGGTGCCCAGTTTAAAGTTGGGCATTAACGGCTAGTGTGCATCATCGTTACATAAACTGGAATACTTTACAAAACACATTTAAGACTATACCCAGTTTTACAGAATGTTCTTGTATTTGCCTAATATGTTTGGTCTGCAAGTTACTTTCATATTGTTTGCTTAGCTTATAGTCTGCCTTTACATGACTACTGTAGTGTGCACTGCATGAATTATGCTACAATTTTTACTCTTTTTCTCTCCCTCTCTCTCACTCTGTCTGGGTACTGTATTTGTAAAAACAAGTTGAAACTGTTCCTGATTTTGCAGAATGTCCCTATGTTTGCTTCATCTTGATCTGCTTCTAATAGAATTTGGGGTCAACTGTACGCATAAGTTACCAAATCCCAAACTACTGGATCAGCTCTTTGGTGTGTATTGTCAATGTCATACTCAACTTTCCAAAGGAGAAGATAATTTTTGACATTCAGCGTTAGTCCATGATTCTGGCACTAGTTATTTGATTGGGATAAGCCTTCCTGTAGGATAGTGAGCCTTCTGGGCATTTGATCACTGCTTCTAGTTTGCTCCTTGATAACCATTAATTTGTTTCATTTCATGATTATTACTAAAAACAATTGTAGAAGAGGGGTGTTAGAAAATAATCTCCATTGGGGTGACATGGGTAGAGGTGTAAAAATAAAATTCTGTCCCAGGTCTCAACTATGGTAGGTATGCCACTGTTATTATAAGTAGATGGTTGTTTAATGATAGGGCAGTACAGCTGGGAAGAGGTATAGTTTGAGGTTGTAGATGAAGGTGGGTTAGTTAATTCACAATTTTGTAGGGGTGGTTCTTTGTTACTTAGATTAACTAGTGAGTTTTCAGGGGCTGGATTGGGGTGGACATCACCACACTGCAGGATTTCTGAGAAGTAATTTATTGATTAAGAGTGTACCTGTATGAGTTTTATTTTCTGAGTAGAGTGGTGGTGAAGTATTTTGTGCTTAAAATAAAGACAAGGTAAGAGTTTAAAAGACAGGAAGATATACTGGTATATCTACTCCTGATTTCATGGTGTGCTGAGTAAACTGCAGTAGGAGTGGTGTATAAAGGTGAAAGTATACAGTGATAGTTTGTTAGATAGGATGTTAGCATCTGCAGAAAGAGACATGATGCTTAGAAAAATGTGTAAACATTTGGTAGTTATAGAGAAGATGAAAAGTGAAGTGTAGTATGCTGTATGAAGTGGAGGGAAGCAGAAGTGGAGTTAGTGAAGAGAAGTAAGTGGAGAAGATTTGTCTTATTAGTTAATTTTAATTATGTAATAATGAGAAAGGAAATGGAGGAGTATGAAAAATATTTGAAGTCACTCAGAGGTATAAGGAGCAGAAAATAACTAAGGACACTAATAATGAAATTTAGATGTATATAATTGTATGAATAACAGATGAGGCAGATGTAATTTCTGTGGTTGGGAGGAGTGAGAGCCTATGAGTGGTTATTTCTCAGATGGTTATACTGCTGTAGGTGGGAGGAGTGAGGGGTCTTGTGATAAGTTACGACTGGGATAGGGAGGAGTAGGCCTGGTATAAAGGAATTGATGTCATGGGTGGGTTGGAATAGGGGTAGGGTTGGGAGTGAAACAAATTCAGGTGTAGCAAGGCAAAGGGGAGTGCAATCAGACTGAGTCCTGGAAGAAAACAATCAGTCGGGATTAGTAAAAGTTAAGTAAAATGGTCTAATAGAGTAGGAAACAGTAATAGCAGTGGCAGTTATAAAAACCATCCGCAAAAAGTTGGAAGTGTTAATATGAAAAACAGGAAATATCATATCAGTGGAAGATAGAAAAGGCCAGTGTATCAAAGAGCAGTATGTTGATGCTAAAAGAGATAGAACTAGGGCAGCCCAGATGATAAAAATTAGACAGGGAGTTAGGAGTGAGATATATACAGTAGACAGAAAACAGGCACCAGCCAAAGATTAATAGTAACTCACTGTGCTTTACAAATGAGAGACAAATAGGAGACTTGTTAGGGTACAATAGTAGATTAAAAATAAAATGGGTTCCAGTAGGATGGGAATCCAGTATACAAAGTATTCTTATGATACCTCAGTATTCATACAATAAAGCAAAAGGAACAGTCACACTCTTTCTATGGCAGGAGGCACCAACAACAGTGAAATTTCCCTACACTAATCCAGGAAGTCCCTAACTAAACACTTACAGTACAGGGAAGGTCCTTAATTAAGGCATGTCTTTGTGACTTCTCATTCTAATGCTCCCCCCAGAGCCAAAATAACTTGGTATCCTGACACTGCTTCAGTGATATCAGTCTGGAAGGGGGGGGGGCTTGAGCCTAGTATCACTGTACCTACTAAAATGTTTTTAGAGAAAGTTCAGTTTGCAGGTTATGATATGTGTGCAAATATCTCTCAAAACTGTAGACACTAAGTACTGTATGTTAACTGAAGAACCGATACGTTTGAGGACTACTTAAGGATTTATGGGCAGGGAGGTACTTAATAGTACTTAAAAGGTGGATGCATTTAGTTAACTTCAGTCAGGGATATAGCTGAATCAGGGCTATTTCCAAAGGTAAGCTGTCACCTGCTTGCATTGCTATGATTGAATACAGTGCTATTATCCCATACTGTTGTTCACATAATGCTGTGTAAAACAACTGAAACATGTTTTCATGCATATGCTGTTTATTCTCTGCATTACAATCTGTCAGTTACATAAAGAAGGGAGTAGACTTCCACAATGTGCATGCAAATGGGTACATGTCCATAAGTTATAACTAAGTTTTTCACATATGCAGTTGTATGGCTACAAATAAACCAACCCCACTGAAGTAGAGATATAGACGGAAACAAAGTATATGCATGGTTAATGCAGAATAACCTGTAAAGTCTGAAGTATGTTTGAGAAGGCTGATGACTTGTGGGGCTGACCACAAATTGTATGTTGAGTGGCTGATTTATAGATGCTTTCATATGCTGAATCATATAGCAGTAGTTGTGATAATGTTCAATTGGATATAGGCAATATTAGGATGTCTTAGCACTTATGTTATTTCTTGTGGTGACATAATCAGGATTGCATAACAGGTAATTTTCAAATGCTGTTGCTTTACTGTCTTATTTCTGTATACTTATTTCTGTATAAACACAAATAGTTGTGTTTTGTTCCCTATCCTATCAGTCACATATGTGATGCTGTCTGTCACTGACTGCAATAATATTTGAGATGCATCCTCCATTACTGAGGCAGAATTTCTAATTGTGTTCAGATGTGCATGTTAACTGTGGCAGCACCAATGTTATAGTTCTTAAATTGTGGCACCTCGGTTATG
The DNA here is from genome assembly GCF_019279795.1 of Protopterus annectens. Classification (NCBI taxonomy): domain Eukaryota; kingdom Metazoa; phylum Chordata; order Ceratodontiformes; family Protopteridae; genus Protopterus; species Protopterus annectens. The sequence continues at coordinate 1,142,469,831 of NC_056730.1, forward strand.
TGTTTGGCCCTTAAGTATCATGTTATCTACTGCTATGGGTTCAAAGCCCACCTCTGCATATATGACCTGTATGAAGTTGTTGAATAGACTGATAGCTGAGCACATGTATCCTGATCATGTTAGGGCATATAGATCTGCTCTTAAGACATGCCTTTAATGATCATTTTGATTATCTGTACATGACAGTGATATAAATGACATGGATTTTTTTGCTTAGTTATGCAATATAAATGAGAGGAGAGTCATTCATTTCACATATGCTTTTAACATTGTCATGTAAATATGTGAGCCCCTGTATGAAATCTAAGATTTGCATATCACCCTGTCTTCCAGATATCAAACCATAATAGGAGAGATACTTTCTCACACAGAGAAAATGAGATTATAATAGAGGCTGTGCGCCAACATGAACTAAACCTGCTTGGATGGATGGGCAATGCTGTGTGGAGGAATCAAGTGTGGACAGATCTGACACACACATGATAAATACTATCGGTCATCATAATACATCTAGGGAGGCCTGTCAGTGATGTTGCTCTGACATGATCCTCCATGCAACCAGCAGACTGTGCCACTACGAGAGGGCAAAGAATGCTTCCAGAAGTGGGGCACTGCTGCCCCCCCAATGAGATAACAATGTTCCTGGTCTCTCATCATACCACCTGCCAGGATTATGCGATACCCCGGAATTGAGACAGTTGTTCCAGGACATACAGATATTACCAATATTCACAAACAATGCAGCATACAACAGTTCTCATTGAAGGAGATTATTGCACAATTCTTAATGTAATGTTATATTTTTGTTACAGCAGCAGAACTATACCATAAATATGGAAGCATACTTGATATGGATGAGCAATGTAAGTGTTATATCATGTTATCTTACAAACACAGTACATACATACTATCAGCAATATGTGTGATGCTATGTTTTTCACTTGCATAGACCCATCACCATCTGAGCATCAGCAACTCCATATTCTGTTACTGTGATCCATGCTTGTAGTGTGCCTTTGTCTCATGTTATGACTGTGAAGTACACCCAAATGGTTGTTCGTTTGCCATTTTATACTGCACAATTCACTTTACATTGGATGATACACTCCCCAATCAGGGAGGATGTACCTGATAAGGCTGTTTAGATGCTTGCTACTTCTCATTGTTGATAATAAGTGCAATGTAGTCTTGTTCACCTGCACAGGACACTTGCAATCAGAATATCGCCATTGTCCATCTGGTATGTGTATATCTTATTTTCTGTGAGTTAACCGTTCAGTCTTTCTACATGTGCATATGTGGCTTCTCATGACTCATAGGTATGTGACAGATGCTGCCGTGTTGCCTGAGCTAGGACATACCGCTCCTGCTTATTTCTTCTCCCCTCTGTGGCTTCATGATTATCTTGTGACAGCCCTGATAGCTTCACATCTGGCATCTGGAGTTCCTTGGGGGAGTCACCCACATCTGTAGCTGGCAGACCACCATGTTTTGATGTGATGATGTTGTTAAACATGGCACACGTGGTTACCATCTGTGATGCCTTTCCTGGTGTGCCTTGTAGTGCATCCCACAGATGTGTCCATATATCTGAATCATGCTTTCAGCATGCTAAACACATGCTTTATGGTGCTTTGTGTCATGGTTGTGCTTTGCTGTAGGCATCCTCAGCAAAGAGATGAAATGGAATATTTGATCATTTTGCTTCCTGTGGTAATGTCTGGCTACTGCTTACCATAGGTAGAGGTGGTCATAGACTTACCTAGTAGGACCCTCTCTGGCATTTCACCATATTGGAAAGAATACCTCATGGTACGTTCTATCCACATCACTGCATCATGCACACTACAGGGCTGTGTTGCCATGATATTAGTAATGAAGCCATTTTCAGAGCACAATACCTGACAATTGAGCGATGGCCATCCTTTGCTATTGATGCGCTATTCAACATCAGCTACAGATGGTGCTTTGATTTGGACGTGAGTGCATTCTATGGCATTGAGGACATGGTGAAGTTGGCTATGGCATAGAACTGTTGCATGACATTTCTGTGCTCCATGATTGTTGTGGGAGAGTTGCATTATTCATCCACCATGGTGCAATTTGCTGCCATGAACTGTGTGAGAATGCAAAGTACACCTGTCTGGAACACTCCTACAGCATCTTCTTATTCTGATGAAATGTCAGAAAAGCTAGTATACCTAGACTCAGGCAGATTTTGTTTCTGCCAGCACTAGATTACTCTACAAATTACGAGCATACATGTATGGTGCACACATCCTGCACCATCTCTCTATATTTCCTGTTCTGACAGCTGCCTTAACAGCAGCTTGGCTCTGTGCCTGGATCGCTGCTTTTATAGGATTCCTTTGTAGATTGTCCATTATTATAGCTTGCAGTACCATTGTCTGCTGTAGTGCATTAAATGCTGGTCGCATTTTTTTGTTATATTTGTGGAATCCACAGGACTGTCTAGGAATTTGCAGACTATAGTTGTGTTAAAATTCAGCACAAATGTTTTCTGCTGAGTGCTTTCAGAAAGTTGTCAGCTAAGTACTGTGTTGCATTTAAATTGCATTGGGTGCATCATTGTATTTAGGAATCTGGTGGGCATGCACAGAATCTGCATCTGTCTTACACTGAATAGATAATTACTTGGTCTTGTTTTAGCATACATTATGAAACTGTGTCCACTGTTGATGCACTTATGTCTTCCTTCAGCATGACGTACTGTTCTTAGCTTTCTTTTCAAATTCAGCCCAGTCTGTACCAGCTATATGGAAACAATCATATATTATACTCATACATAAAGATAGACTGGATAACAATATGTCAGATTACTTATCAATTGCTGTTCTATTCTCATCCCCAAAATACTTGAAAAATGTATTAATAAACAAGTGTTAAGTTACCAAAATATAACAAATCTCTGACCAACTCAGCATGGTATTTGGCATGTATACAATACTTAATGTGGGCATCTAATGTTTCTAAACAAAATAAATGTACTTCTAAACCAAAATGCACTCACTGCCTCAATATTGTTACATCTGTTAAGGCCTTTGGTGCTGTATCCCACAGAATACTACTACAGAACTTTGCTGGTGTAGCCATGAGCAATGCAACCCTGAACTGGTTTAGTAATTATTTGTCTAACCACTGTTAGTCTGTCATGTGGCAGGACATGTAATCAGCATTTCTGATCAATACAGTAGGAATACTCCAAGGTCTGATTTCAGACCCCTATTGTTCAAATGATGCTGTTTAAACCTAGTACACATAGCAAAGACATACCCCAAATTATCATTACTTCTGAGAAAAAAAGCTGCTCTTAAACTTGTACAGCAAACAAAACTTTCAAACGCACTCATTAACAACAACCTAAACTTTTATCATCATGTTAACTATGTCTAAAATTTCAAAACGTATGAACACTGTACAAAATCAGTCATAACCTAGCTCTATATGCACTGTTGCAGTCAGTTTAAACTTTGCTACTACCAAAACTAGTATATGCAGCTCCATACCAATTAGCATTCAAAAACATCTACTAAACAAAGTGGAAATGTGCTGGAATAAATACCCATCCCACAAAAAATAGCATCATTGTGTTGTTCTTTGTTAAGCCAATGGCCAGTATGACTAGTGCTCCAACACACATTGACACAATCTTAATCAGATTAAATGGCAGATAATATATTGCACAAATCACAAAGGTGTCCCTCTTCCAAACTGTGTAGAGATAATCCTACCAGGCAACTGAAATCCAAACCAAACCTAATATCAATTCTATTTCTAATAATCAGTTAGGGGACTCCCTCTACTCATTGCACAGGTTCATAGGTGTATACTAAGCTAACAACCACTGGGGCCTTTATAACCTAGTCATGCAGCCCAAATGTATCTTGCAAGTTTATGCAGCATAGAGGATATTTTAAGGGGTATATGTAAGCTAGGGCAAGAGACATAGGTGCTAGACTGGGCTGTATTTCTGATTTCCCATTGACCGGTCCAAGTTTCTGTTGAATAGGGTTAAGGAAGAGCTCTGCTTCTCATACATGAGAAGCATGTTTCAGAGAAGATGAATTCTCTGAGACACATACCTATCCCTGCAATGTGTCCTATTTATGCCCCAGACAAAATTTAATCCCCTAGATCAAGTAATTCCAGTGCTATGCTACTCATTTTTCAGATATGCTAAAGGTGCATCAGGATGGGATCTAAGTATGTCTTGTATGTCAGGCATAGATCTTCTCTCAGCAGTCTGTAGAAAACCAAGTATAGAGATAGGGCTTTGAGGATATCTGCATAGGACATGCTGTTTATGCCCTGTATTCATTTTGTGAGAAGTTTCTATAGACATTAAATTTGTGCTTGTGTGTAGCCAGACACATACCAAAGGAGGAGTTATACTCAATGATGGGCTTGATAAAGGCCGAATACAATACAATGATGAATTCCATAGACCTAGATGCCATGACTTTGCTTTAAATTGAGAAACATGGACTGATTTCTTTACTACCTTAGACCCATGTTGGAAGAAAGCCATGTTACTATCTATACGCATACTTGGCTACTGGTTCTACTCTTGAGGGTAGGCTATCGGTCAGATAATTTCCTAATGTGGCTGACTTCATAAAGGGTACTATTATACATTTCTTGGCACTGGGTTTTAAAATGTGGCTTTGACACCAGTCATTTTTCTTAGTCCTTCCTTTAGGATGTTTAGGATTTTAGTTTCTTGGGGGGGATTCTGTGACTGCTCCAAATATAGAATCATCTGTTAACTTGGTCAGCCAGAAGCCCTTGACATTGGCCTTGACTTTTGAGAAGTATATGCCAAAAATGAGCAGACCCAGAGCAGAGCCCTGTGGACTTTGCTAGTGACCAGCCTCTTTGTGGAGGTGGCTTCCCCTATCCTAACTTCCTGGGTCCTATCTGTGAGCCAACTGGCATGTAAAATAGGAGATTATGCCTATATCTATGAGTTTGTTTAAAATGCTCAAGTGGGGTATTTGTTTTTAACAAGAAATATCTTTATTAAATTATCACATATGACATGGGCAATCTTATATTTATATAAATGAAAACAAACCATCCTGACACAACTCTAGTTGCAAACATTATACATTACAAACAACAGTGACACCATTGCATTTGCAAACATTATACGTCACTTATAATCAAATATTCATAGCTCATTCAAATCCTGCCTTCTTTTCAACTTTGCTCCTCTTCTGCATGTATTGTTCCCACAATTCCCACTTTTCTTATATAATTTGCACGTAGCTTTTTGTAAAGATCCCAATTCCAGTTGTTTTATCTCCATTGTTATATTGATTCACTACTTCTAATAAGGTTGGTTTAGGCTTTGATTTCCTTTTTCTAGTAATTGTTTTTTTTGGCAGCCGCCATAATTAAACTCTGCAAGGCCTTACTATGCCTAGGCAATTCCGATTCTGTATCTTAGCTAAAAAAAAAAGGGTCTATATTAAATCAGCGAATGCTTAAAATAGTGAAGACTGATTTATCAACCCTTTAAGAGTGAAAGCTGACAATCCCGAAGACACGGAACAGCAATTTTTTCCCAGGGAAAAAAAAACACTGGGCCACTTATGGGACTTTGCCATTTCCTCCACTGTGGTGCGATCTTGGAGTTGGTATATTTAAGTAGGGGGGTATGGGGGGGTTGAAGCCCCCCACTTTATTTTGTGTTTTGAACTTTTTTTTGTGGAACAGCGATTTTTTTTTCCCTGGGAAAAAAATCACTGTTCTGTGTCTTCAAGATTGTCGATAAATCAGTGTTTGCTATTTTAAGCGTTTGCTGATTTAACATAGACCCCAAAAAAATGTCCTTAGTTGCATCAGTTTGCTCATCCAGTATCTCTGACAAAGCAGTCTATAGGGAATCTTTAAAGTCTGCCAATACACTCCCAGAAAACATGTTCCCAGTTACCTCTTTTTTCCCCATCACACCTGCAACATATTTGCTGTCTACCTGAAGGAAAAAATCTTTGGAATCTACTTGGGGTATAAAAATACCTATGTAAACACTTCAAAGCCAAGATCCCAAATCCTCTAGACTTTGTTGCATATTTGGGAGAAATACATATATCCCACCATTGATTCTTTGTAAATTGCTTATCCAATCTCTCTTCTTAATCCTTTCTAACTGCCTCTGATTGACTCATAGTTATCATGCAATATTTTAGATGCTCTTCTAATTATTCCTTTTTTAATGGCAGCTTCTGTTCTAGATTCTACTAACAACTCTGTGAGTGCTGGTCTTTCATTTAGGACCCCCCTACTTCTTTCTCTTTGCCTATACTCTGATATCAATCTTTGATAGGGAAGGCAATCTCTAACCTGCAGTCCAAATAAATTCTTGATGTGTTCCCAGTCTTTTATCTTTCCCTCTATAGTTATTTGCTCCAAATACCTTGGTTCCTTTAACAGTTTTCTCCAATAAACTCCAGCCCTCTCTTGGCTATTGTCTGTATCCCTTATTGCAGTCATCCCTATCACCAGAATCTCCTTTCTCCATTCTCGTGTTGGCTTAGTTTTTAGAATGCTTTCTACTACTTAATGAATATAATATTCTGTATGATTATTGTTATTCTCCTTAAAGGTCTGCATCCAAATCCCAGTTTCTCCTTATTTCTTGAGCCCCCCACCATTTAATCATCATCCCTTTTCACTTTGAATTATAATTTTCTGCTTGTGCTACATATAGGTGCCTAAACTGTGTTGCTTTGAAATACCCCTTCAAATTGTGTAATACCAATTTGCCTTGTTCTGTTGGAAGAATCAGCTTATCCTACTTGACTCTTGCTATCTTCCGCTCCCAGATAAAATCCTTCAGATCTTTATTAACTGCTATCCACAGCTTCTTCCTCTGGTTGATAAAAATATGTCTGACCTGTGTATAAGACTAAAGGAACTAAAAGCATTTAACGGCTTGCAACTTACTCAATAGCCGTATAACAGAGCTTTAATTTTCTTAGTTTTTGTATTATCTTTCATAAAATTTCCAAACTATTTCTAGCACTTCTACAGGATGTTTTGTTATCTTTCTTGTTATAGGCTCCCTAAGCTTGGTGACAGTCCTCTCTAATTTCTGTTGCCTGAGTCTGTGCTGAAAGTTTTTGTGCTCTGGAGTTATTAACAAAAAGCAGTTGCCTAACAGAAATCTTTCTAACCTCATGCATATTATCAAGATACTCCCTTATTTTCTGCTTAGCATTCTGCAGTTGCTCCTCTTTTTGTTCTGTGGGATTCCTCCTATTTTGCAATACTTTAACATTTGTCAGTCCCTCTAAATAATTATTGTTGCTTCTTAACCATATCTCCCTTTCTTTTATTTTTACCCTATTTTTAAACTCCACTTTAATTTTATCCCACTCATATTTTCAAACTAAATTTGATCTTCTATAATAGCTCCTGAATAATTTCTACTACCTATTCCTTACATTCCTCCTATTTCAACAGATAGGTGGGAAAGTGTCAATGTCTCATTTTTATTTCAGTACCCTGTGTTTTTATTTTAATTATTATTGGCTCATGATCTGAAATAGTTATTGGGTGTATATCAAGACCTACAATTAAACACACATGTTCCTGTGAAATGTAAAGTCTGTCTAACCAAGCCTAGTTTTTGTATCAGGAAATAATATGTAAATTCACTCCAAACTCCGAATACGGAATTCACATCTCCCATTCCAAATATTTTCTCAAATTTCTTCAAAAATCTACCTTCCTTTGTTATGTTGTCTCTTCTTGGTCCCCCAGACAAATCTTTACCATTGCAGATCAAATTACATTCCTCACATATAAGTAATGTTCATTGCTGAAAGCTGATTATTTCTCCCAGAATTTTCTTAAGCTCCATTATAGCAGTTTTCAGTGGAATATAAATATATGACAGTGTAATCCTCCTCCCTTGCCAGTAGCCCCCTAGTGCTACAAATCTACCATTATTATCTTTGTTATCCTCTTCTATCTCCATTGGAGCTCCTCTTTCAATTAATGTAAGTACTCCTTTTTTTTCCATTGTCTCAGGTATTCAGCTTAATAGCCATCCTGAAAACCTTTCTTTATCAAATTCACATGTTGCTCTTTCCAAGTGTGTCTCCTGTAGCATAGGGTTTTGCACTCTATATTTTTGACCAAAAACTTAAAATTCACTATCAAAACTCATAGAGTACATAAAATACTCTATGAGTTTTGATAGTGAATTTTAAGTTTTTGGTCAATAAAAGTGCATTCAGGAAATTTGGCCTGGTCCTTTGGAGCTCCTGGATTTACTACAATTTGAGAAATTTTACTGGGATTGCACATCTCTGTATTCTTTATTCACTCTATATTTTTAATATAGTTCACTACTCTTTCTTTTTTTATATTTATCTGTGAGAACATTGTTGTTTAAAGGCATTACAGAAAGCATCATTTTCTTAAAATGTTATTATTCCCACCTTTTATGTGTAACAGCTTTTTTATTAAATGTCTAGTTCCAGCTTTTGTGTTATATGCATATGCTGTTTGGCAGGTTAAACTTTTATACAGTTGTTTCTTGTCATCTCTATTTGAGCCTATGTCTCATCCTATAAACCTTTTTGTTTGATTGAAAGCCCTCAAAAAAAAAAAACAAACACACCCCAATACCCCCTAAACTCTAATAACTTAATAATAACACACAAAACTATGTACATCTTCAAATTTACCCTCCTAATAGGAACACATGTTCCAAACTGACATCCATACGCGCATACTTGAGATAACCTAAAATAAAGGTAAGATGCATGGTACAGCCTGTGCTTCTCTAAGTGCTGTCTGGCTTTGTCTTATCTTTATAGCTCCCTCAACTGGGAAAACACCTGAATGTTTTCAGAAAAAATTTCTTCAACCCATTTCACTTTATCAGATTGTGTCCTAGAGACATGAGAACCAGACAAAAAACTGCCAAACATACATTTGTTTAATAGAAAAAAGCCTTATCATATTCAATATTATTTTTCATTTACTTGCTTTCTCTTAAAACTTGTTACTTCAATAAGCTAAAGGCCTTAACCCATTTGCATCCCTATGCAAGAATGAGAAAAGGCACATTCATTTTCATTTTGTCATGCTCTTTTAACCAGATTTTTCTTCTTCTTTTTTTTTTTTTACATTGCAGTTCTTACATTTCTTAAAACTGAACAAGGAGAAAGAGAGAAGAAGAGAGAATGAAAAAAAAGAAAAAAATAAAACAAACAAACAGAAGCACCTATTTACATTAGTATTCCCATTACATTGGAAAATAACTGTGAAAACCTTACTTTATAACATGCAAAGAAAATCATGTGCTATTAAAATACTACCATCAAGAAAATCATTAGTTTTACTTACAGTTAACCTTCTCCCTCCTCTTCCCCTCTCCTGAATATTTTTCCAAACTTTAATGACATGAAGTGGGGCACATGCTTTAGAGTCCCCCACAAGTTTAACAACGTCCAAAAAGTCTATTGTTTTCACATTTTCTTGTTCTGTCATGTTTCACAAATATAATTATTGCTTTTTAATCTCAAGTTTGTCAATTTCCAATTTACTGGGTTTATTCCTGTTCACCTTTATTTATATATATATATATATATATATATATATATATATATATATATATATACGGATCTACTTTACAAGCTTGAAGTTTCAAAACTTTGAACTGCAAATTGTCAATACAATGAAGATCAAACCTTTGAAACTTCGAAATAGTAAATAAATAAAAACTATTTTTTTAACATTTTTGCAGGGGGCAAACCACACAACACCTCCACACCCCCTGGTAAATACATTTTCCAACTCTGAGATCACACTACAGTGAGAAAAAATTATACATTTTTCATTCCGCCCTGTGCAGTGACCTTCATTCAAAACATTTGAAGTTTCAAAACTTTAATCTTGTCTTGACCATTTGCAGTTCAAAGTTTTGAAACTTCGAGCTTGTAAAGGGAATCCATATAGATGGGAACTGATTATGTGCCCTCTGGCTATCATTTGTTATCAAACATTGAGACAGTGGGAGCTGCAACTTCTATAATTTAAATTCTGTGGTAGTGGAAAAAGGCTGACTCTCATGGGCCAATTTTGTGTTGCAAGAAAGAAAATATGTTAAATTCTGGTAAGATGCAGAAATATGGGTTTCCAAAAGAAAGTGGCACTGGCCAATTAAATCTACTTACAATGCTGTGGTGCAGTGGAATAAAACTGTGTTCTTTCAAACTATGGGTGTTTTGCAGTTGTGTTACAAATGTACAAATTAAAATTAAAACTTAGAGAGTGATAGTTCTTGCTTTAAGTGAACTCTGAAAATTATAGTTAAAATTCTGAGAGTGAGTGATTTTAGATAAAAAAAACTATAGGAGAGCTGGAATAAATAATGCTGAAGAGCAGAACCTGTCTCTAAAATTCCAGGTTTTCAAACAGCAAGAGACTCTACAAAAGGTAACAGAAACTTTTTCAGAGGCTACAGCTGCACAACAATTTGCCAACCAGCCAACAAAAGAAGGTAATAAATAAGCCATTGCAGAAAAAGATCAGGGTGTTGTGTGAGATGTTTTTTTTTTATTATTCCAGTCATGGAGGTACTAAGAGGGCTGAAACAATGTTCTAGTTCTCAGATTAAAAACATATTGTTGACATTATGAATGAATAAACAGGGTTTCAAAACAATATAATCTCAGGGAGCGTGGCTAGCATGAGCCTTGAGTAGCAGCACTTTCTCTCAGCTCTGCCTTATCACATTTTTTTATGACAGGAATTTTTGAAATTAATTATCTAAATAGTAACTCTTTCTACTTATTTGGACTCTCCTTACAGTTTATTTGGATAGTATCTCATTAATTTTTAAATTTTATTACTTTTTCCTGTCAAATTTTACACGACAAGATTTTGGAACCAGACTTCAGTATGAGCTTCACAAAATCATCTCATCGAGACACATCATTAAAAAAGGAGCTACAATCTCTACTATCCACTATCCAAGAGATATCCACTAAAACAGACAGAATGGACCTGAAATTGGATAATTTTAAAGAAAAATGTTTACAGCAAATGGAGACTTTACACCAAGACTTAAAACAGCAGAAAGAACAAATTACTGGCATAGAAATCTCACTGAATGACATGGACTGTAGAATTCAAGAAAATGAACATAACTTGGAATTTCTCTTAAAACAAAACTCTTTACTTCAGTCAAAGATTGATCACCTAGAGAATAGAAGTTGTAGAAATAACATCCAGATCTTTGGGTTGCCGGACAATATTGAAGAAAACAACATGGAGAAATTTTTAACCTCATGGATACCTGAGATTTTACAACTTCCTAAAGCCCTCTCTTTTGGTATTGAAAGGGCTCACAGATCCCTGGTTCAATCTAAGAACAATAAAAGTAATTCCACAAGGTCAGTGATAGTCAAATGTTTATCTTCACATGATAAAGAAATTGTATTAAAAACTGCATGGTCCAACTCATCTATACAATTTCAAGATAATATCATATGTGTTGACAATGACTATTCTTCCTCTGTGATTGCCAAAAGAAAACTATTTTTGCCACTACTCAAAGAACTAAAGAAAGCTCAAATAAAAACACATCTGCTTTTTCCAGCCAAGCTAAAGATCTTTCTGCAGGATGGTCCTAAAATATTTGATGAACTAGAACCAGCTATCATATTTATCAGATCAAAGAAATACTGGAAAATATAGATGAGATGGATTGGGCTACTTCCAGTCACAAAATATTAGCAGAAAATGGATCCTGGAAAACATCTGATCCTAAAAAGAAGCTAGAAAAATGACATGAGCCTGTTCATATTACCCTTGTAGTTTTTCTTGTTCTATTTCTTTATATATAAATAATTCTTGTTTATGACCCAGAAGTCTAGAGAGATGAAAATGGTTCAACAGGTGAGTGTTTTTTTTTGTGTTCTATGTCTGCTTTTAATGAATATATACATTTTTTCTCTCTTAAAGTCTAGCTCTAGCTTACATATATAGAAATAATAATCAGCTTAATACTTTCTCACAAGTTTCTGATCATACAGAATAACTAACCACCTACTTGATAGGTATTGAAAATATCTTGCCCAGTTATTAATAGTTTAATATGTTTTTATTGCTCTTTTTGGATCTAAAAACTAGCATTTACCCATAAAAATTAATAAACATACAGCTTATATTCATATACATAATGTAGAAGTGGTATATCTTGTTCATTTGTTATAATACATAGGTTTAGTTAGATATTTTAGTAAACTAGGGCTTGTTGTTGCACTGATTGCTCTGATCTTCCTTTTGGGCTGGTTGTCTAGTAATTCTGTTGTGAATTACAAGTACGTTAATAGTAAAAGAATGGTGGTTTGGTAGTTGGTGCAGGGTTCTGGTGATTGGTGCATACATTTGTTGCTTTTGTTTGTATATTAACAGAATAATAATGGTGGTATGATAGTTGGTACAGGGTTCTGGTGCTTTGTGAATTTATATGTCGCTAATGCTTGTTACACTTTTTTTTTTCTCTTTGTGTTGCTTGTATGCTTGTATTCTGTTTTGGACGATGCGTATATGTTCTTGAGAGTAGCGCAATGTTGATGGCATTGTCTTTGGTGATGTACGTGGTGAGCCCGGGAAGCTCTTGGCCTTTGCAATAGCATTTCTTGCTTTGTATGTGATGTTGAGATTGTCCCAAGCAGCTCGTGAGCATAATAAAAGCTGTGTTTGTTGTTAAAGTGCCTTACCATTTCCTGCTGGATCTCTAGCAGCTTATTTTAATCCTTGAACTTGTTGAATTGTTTTCCGTATCACAGGAATGATTTCAGTTGCTATGTGACATCATCAGTGACTCGACAAATTACAAAGGGCGAAACCTTTCTAACACCTCTTTACTCAGCGGGATAGGGAATGAAAGGAACCAGTCACCTTACTTATAGCATAACAGCAATATCAACATTAAATGCATCTTTGTGTTATACTCAACTTAAAGGTACTGTACAGATTATATTGATTGCAGTGCTTCTCACAAATAGTTTTACCGTGAATGCCTGTTATAAAGCAATGTTTTGTATGACCTCCTTACACTGTACTATAATATAGTTAGGCTCTCTTAGAGAGCTCTTTCTCAACCTTTAGCCAGTTGGTGTTTAGCTAAAGGGAGCTGATAAGATACATTGGTACAGCTAGAACTTTATTTTTATAATTGGGAAAAGAAAGAGTGTAAAAAAGCAGAAAAGTATAGATTTACAAGGGTGACAGCTCAAGAAAGAGTAACATACAAAAATGTACATCTTATATGGGTTGTTGTGCAGTACTGCAAAACAAGTAAGAGTTTATATATCATAATCTTGATGGTATAAGATAGAGTAGCGAGATTCCTACACAGCTTAAACATTTCTTATAAAAGTAGTTAAAGAATAATCCCTATTACCAACTTGATACATAAAGCTGCTATGGTACAAGATTTTTTTTTCTCTCATCAGAATGTATTTTTAGTTTGTTTTGTTGCAGAAATATAATACATTACTTTCTGTACAAGAAATATTACAGTATTTTATGAAAGGCCTCACATGTTAGTGTACATCTATACTTTGTTGAAGTTTATAGTTTTGTTTAATGAACAGAAATTCAGTCTTGAAAGTTTTACAAAAAGGAGAGATAGGACTGTTGTAGAGATTTTATGATTAATATATAGAGTAGTTCTTTCAGTTGGAATCCTTATAATGGAACCATTTACTTCTGAGTACAATTTCACTAGAGTTCTCTATACAGCCTTAATCTACTGTATTAGAATATTGTTAATATGAGCCCTGACAATATTTTTGATCACTATCCTTACTTGACTTTGAAAGTATTAATATATGCTCACATTTACCTCATGTTTGTTTTTAAGGACAGCATATAAGCATAATTAGTTGTCATTAGTGCACCTCAGCTGATTTTATTCATCTTGGTTATACAACATAATCTTATTTTAATATATATTTAATAATCAGCTTATTGATTCATTGTAGTACAGATAGTAATATTTCGTGTTGTTTTTATAATTACTTAATAATATTTAACAATTTATTGATTTTATTATTATTCTACTTTAGTCGTGTTTACTTCTTTAAATAAGAAAGATAAGTTTACTTAAAAGCCATATATTTAAATATATAACAGTGTGCAAATAAGCAGTTCCTGTTTGAAACTTGCTGCTAGTTAGAATGATAATTTGAGTGATAGATGCCACTCAAATTAGGAGCTTATAACTCCAGAACGGTCTTGGGTATTTTTTTTGTTAAAAATTTTTGCTACAATTTATTGACAATGTTGTTTACGATGTTCACTGTAACTTACATAGTTGAAAGTTCTTTTAATATACCTTTGATTTTATCTCTATATCATTTTTAAGTATATCAACTAGTGGTATTCCTTACATTTATCTTTTATACATAAACAGATAAAAGAGTAATAAATGTATAGACAATATGCATTATCACACATGGAAACTACCTCATGACTTCTTTACATTGTCTGTCACTCAATGTTAATGGTCTAAACAATCCTAATAAGAGAAGATCTTTAAATAAATACCTCAAATTGCAAAACTCCCAGATAATATTTCTACAAGAAACTCACTTGATATCAGAAGATATTTCTAAATTGGACTCTAAATCCTTTTCTATTCTAGCCAGTTCAGAACATTCAAAGAAAAAAAGGGGAGTTGCTATATTATGGCATAACAAATTACCTAAACCAAAAATAATAGAATCATACCAAGATAAAAAAGGTATGTTAGCATCAGTTATTATAGAATTTAACAACAAAATATTCACTTTAATCAATACATACTGGATTCCTGGCTTTGGACTTAAATCAGCACAGCAACACACAGAACACATCTTAAATTTTTCTAAGGGTAATATGATTTTGGCCGGTGATTTTAACTGTATTTTTGATAGCAAAGACTCTACCTTTATTGGTAAAAGAAAAATCTCATCAATGGCTAGACTTTTGAAAGAAATTTCTGATTCTCTCCAGCTAAAAGATGTAAATAATTGTGCAGACCCCAACTCTTTTTTCTACACATTCTATTCACATAGGCATAATTCATATTCTAGGATAGACAGAACCTTTTTTTCTAATAACTTGGTTGATTCTTTAACTAGAGTAAAGGGAATTACATGTCCCCTTTCTGACCATAACTCAATAACCTTTGATATAAATATCCACTCAACTTCTAATGTACAGATAAAAAGAATCCCGGCATATATCACTAAACTAAATGATTTTAAAGCTTTCTTATCAGAAGAAGTACATAATTTTATAGAACTTAACATAACTAGTGATACATCTGAAGTCTTTATTTGGGACGTAATGAAATCCTTATATGGTAGAATAACTAATTGGTATAAAAAAAAGACTTATGTGGGATAAAGAATTAAAAGAAATAGAAGAGTAAGCTGAATTACTTGATAGACAGATTACTCTCAAAGACATTCAACTGCAAATTAATGAACTTAAACAAAACAAAGCTCCGGGAAATGATGGCATCATCCCAGAAATGTATTACATTTTACCTAATAAAGCTATCACAGTTTTATATGCTGTTTTTAACATAGTACAAACTAAAAACTTCATCCCACCATTGTGGAAGTATATTTTTATAACCCCTATTCTAAAACAGGACAAAGACCCCACTAAATGTAACTTATATAGACCTAGATCCCTACTAAATATAGACTACAAAATATTTATGTCTATATATGCTAATAGACTCAAAAAATTTCTTCCTAATCTAGTGGAGGTGGATCAAACAGGTTTCATAATAAATAGAACCTCTTACGACAATATTAAGAGAATATTAACCTTAATTGAATCATTAAAGATTTTAAAAACAAATTTAACTATAATTAGTTTAGATATAAATTGCACCTTTGATACAATTAATTGGGATTATCTCCTCATTCTTTTGGGGGAACTTAATTTTTCAGAACATTTTGTAAACCTTATTACTCAATTATATAATGGTTGTCATGCATACATCAAAATAGGTCCTAATATCTCTCAATCTATACCAATAGTAAAAGGTACTAAACAAGGTTGCCCGCTGCCCCCTCTTTTATTCACCTTAATCATGGAACCCTGGGCAAACTTGATAAGGGATAACACTAATATAATAGGATATGAATTGGGTTTTAATGAAACATCAAAAATTCAGATGTTTGCAGATGACATTCTGATTACACTGGGTGGCAAAGACCCATCATTGTCCGAACTATTTAACAATATGGAGCTTTTTCAAAGGAACTCATGCCTTAAATTTAACCACAATAAAACACAAATTCTTTTAGTTGGTCAAAAGAAAATGTATATACAAGATAATTTTAAGAAATATATAGCACAATCTAAACAAATAACATATTTAGGCATAATTATTACTATCAGCATAAAAGATTATAAAACTGAACTTTAATAAAAGTATTACAAACATAGATAATTTAATAACTAGATTGTCTAAAATAAAATTCTCCATGGATGAGAAATGATCAGTTATAAAGATGGTATTACTCCCCAAAATATTGTATATAATTCAGTCCATCTCTATACCCCCAACACATTTAGTAATCAAAAAATTTAACACAATGATTAAAAATTTCCTTTGGCATCCAATTAAACCCAGAATTGCTTTAGCAACCCATATGTATAGCTAGGATAATGGAGGTATAGCTTTACCCAACCTAGAACTTTATTCAATTTCTTCAGTAATCAAATCAATCACTCAGTTAATTGACAGTAAATATTCAGCAAAATGGAAAAATGTTTTACTTTGTCTATCTCAATCTCCAAAAAACAATGATACTCATATGCTATAATTAATGAATAACACCTTTATTTGGAGACTGAAAGAATATTTTTTCTTTCCACTACACCCAAACATTTAAATCTAACTACATAACTCTAATTTTAAGGTCATTTAAAGATTTCATCCTTAGACATAAAAGATATAAAAGCTGGATATTTCTTACTTTCCCCATCGCCTATACACAAGGGATTATGTTTACAGTAGATTATCAGAAAATGTCACTATTTAAACAAAAGAGCCTCATAGCATGGCATCAATTGATGAACAACCACAAATTAAAACCTCTTAATACTATTATAGAAGAGAATAATTTTGACTCAGTACTATGGCTAGACCTACAAGAAGCAAGGAAATACATCAAGGGTAAACTCGATCTAATCCCTCTTTCAATTAAAACCTCAATTCCTAGTCTAATACAGCTTCTAACTCTCTTAACTCAACAGAACATTTCATCGAAAGTTAGTCTTTCACTCATATATAAAACAATAAAATCAGAGTTGGATATATATACAGATAATTACTGGGAATTTTTTACCACCACTATTAATGCCCATCCTTCAGATAAGGATAAATTAAATGTTCTTCAATCTGCTGGTAAAACAACATCTTCACACAAATGGAAGATTTTCACCTGAAGATTTTTAAATAGATCATTCCTTACACCTCATAATATCAGCAAGATAACTAAAGATAGTGTTTTATGTTGGAGATGTAGGAAGGAAATTAATGCAGACTGGATACATATATTTTATGAATGCTCACTTTTAAAGAAATGTTGGGAAGATGTTAGTAACTTCTTACAAGCAATCTTTACAGACAATTTTTTTATTACTAAATCACTTGTTCTATTTAACACTCCAATCCAAAATGTGTATAACCCCACAAATATTCAATCTTATGGTCTATATTGTCCATCGCCAGGAAAGAAGTCACAAAAAATTGGAAACCTTCACATAGTCCATCTTTTCAAAATTTTAAAGATCTTCTCAATGATGTTTCTAAACTCAAAATGTTGACAATTAGATCTAGATCCTCAAGGAATACAACATATAAATATTGGAAGAGTATATCTGAACTATTAGAAAACCAATAACCTGAATGTAAAATCAAATCCTTTTTCTATTAGCCTAACATTATTTCATTATTGTACAGTGAACATTTCTGTATATAGTTTATGGTATTATTGTTTATTATACCATTCTTTTTTTATTTTTATCTAATGTATCAAAAATCTGTGCAATTATTTTAATAACTGTGTATATTTCAGTTCTGATTTCAATAAAAAATGTTATTAAGAAAAAAAAATAATATATTCTCTTTAAAGGAAGAGGCCAAGGGAGTGCAATAGGTTGCAGAAGATATTGTAGCCTAACACAGAGAACTGCAAAAGCCAAAGTTAGATTGCTGTATTGATAAATACAGAGACAAATAATAAAACTAAATGAGTATTTTCTGAAAAAAAGAGATAAAAAATTAACTGGCAGAAATAGGAATGGTTAGTGCCTGACTTTGAGAACTGGAAAAAAATGTCCAAACAAAACAGATGAAGGAATATCTGCTTTGTCCAAAGGGTTGTCTGAATTGTCTGAATACACTGGAATAGTAAAAACAAAACAGTAAGCTTGAAAGTTCCATGTACCTGCTACAACAAATAAAAGTAAACAAACAATCGGGTTTAAACAGATATTTGATGCAACTATATCTAAGTGTTGACACAGTTTGAGTTCCTTAATGTAAGAAAATAAAACATTAAAGAAAGTTATGGGATGCATGAAATATTTACCAAAACAGTTTGAGGAGCTACCGAAATAAATTCAAAATATGACAAGCCAAAAGGAAATGGGTGTGTTTTACTAGAGCTGGAAAAGATGAGAAAGAACAAAATGAAATAGTGCTTACAAACAATAAATCAAATACAGATTCACGCCAAGACTGTATGTTTTCAGGGTGTGAAGAAGAAAATATTACTGAACTTAAAAACTGTGAATGACAGTGTTCTTGACTTAAAAACAAAGTGCTTGAATTTGCCAGCTGAAATACATTGTAAAATGCAGTGCTCAGAGAGACTGAGAATAAAACAAAGAACTGCATACATATGTTGGTGTGTAATAATGGCAAACTAGTGAAGGAAATGACTGCCTTTAAACAAAACAAAGATGCTTTGTCTCGGTTCAAGGAAAGAAATGGGCTGAAGAGAGGGAGAAGCACAAGAAAAAGGTACATTTTCCCTGAAATACTTAAAAAGGAGTTTGCACGGTTGCAAACTGAATGTAACAAAAGCAAACTGCATGTAGTTGCTCACTACATGCAGGATCTAGACGACAAGTAAATAGCAAATGGAACCTTGTTAATGCACTTCAGGAAGAGAAAAAGAAAATAGTTTGGCACCTAGCAACTAAATTAAAAATGTGAAGGCTACATATAAGTTTCAAAGCAAGGCTTATGATACCTGTATGGAGACAACAAATGATAATATTCATAAAGCAAGCATAAATCAAATCAATATGAGCAAACACTTGATTTCCATGCTAAGCTGACACATGGAAGTTAAAAGCGTAAATAAATCAATAGTACAGACATCAGCAAAGATATACATGTCTTAAGTACAATGAAAGGGAACTTTGTTATAGGCCACACTAGCAAGTCTAGAGTTAAAGCAGAACAAATCATGGACATATCCAAGCCTGGACAGATTTGTAACCTTGCTAGCCAAACAGGAACTGCAACAATTAGTGTACATCAGATGTACTTAAGGAAATAGTACTCTCTGAGAAGCAGATACTAGAGTATAAGTGCACAAAATAATAAAAACAGCAAGAAATCCAATAACTATCATTCAAAAGACATACGTAGAATGGGCGTGCCTTCATTGAAGATTGGGCATCGAGCTGGCACCTCGGCACTGTAAAAATCTACTGCCAATCATTAGCAGACTGGAGTTCCGCTGTAGTGACCCCTAACCCAGAAAAGCCGAAAGAAGAACAACATAATTGCTTTACCCAATAGATGACACTGTGGTGAAGTCAGTAATTTCAATTTACTACAAAAGAAGTTTGCTGATGCTTGGATAATGAAAATGGTCGCCGGATAGACTGCTCCCTATTCACTGAGCTCCTCAATACTCTGATACTACCAGCAATTTTTAATAACTTTTAAGAGAATTTTTTCCACAGTTTTTTCTACAGAAAGTATCTCTGGTATATCTTCTTCATTCTGGGATTATTCATTTTTGGAAAAAGTGCAACTTTTATATTATTTTACCTCAGACTATCTTTTGGCCTCAACAGTCTCTGGACACGTGCACTATAGAAGCTCCTATCTGGGTCAGTATTCCTGTTTTCACACCTCTTTTCTGGGCATGGCTGGCAACTCTGACTCCATGGAGATGCAGACAACCAAGGCCAAATTCTCCTCTATGCTTTCTCCAGAAAAGGACTCTGGCTCTAAAAGATTAAGAACCACCAAACAAGCTACTGAGAACATTAAAGTAAGTACTAAATATAAAAATGACTCCAATTTTCATTTAGATGATTTGAAAATGGCACTACAGCCCATTCAAAGTGCTATTCAGTCTTTTTCTGAACAATTTACTGACTTTGGTAAAACTCTAAGACAGATTAATGACAGAATGGACATAATTGATAATAAAAATCTGGATATGGAAATAAGAGCAGACTCCACAGAATGTGATTTAAAATCCAAAGATGTTCTCATTACAGAAATACAAGCCAAATTACTGGATTTAGAGGCAAGGAGTCGCAGGAATAATATAATAATTAGAGGATTACCGGAATCTTATGAAAACCAAAACTTAATTTTAGTGACTAAACAAATATTTGATGCATTACTTAACTTTGAGACAACTACTAACACCTTAATTGTTGAAAGAGCACATAGAGCCCTGCATGCCAGACAAGACTCTACTTTACCTCGGATTATTTATACAAGATTACTAAATTACCAGGACACTCAAAGTATTTTAGAAGCAGCCAAGAGTAAGAAATATCTCATCTGGAATAAATATATGACTTTTTCACAGGATTTACCCCCACAAATAAAACTGAACAGACAAAAATTATCACCTTATTGTGCTGACCTAATCAAAAGGGGAATAAAATTTCGAATGAGGTATCCAAACACACTTTCTTTTAGTTATAATGACAGAAGTTATATGGCTGCAGAACCTCAAGAAGCTAAGGATATATTTTTGAAATTATTCAAAATCCTTCCTGACACAGTCATACAAAAGTAATTCTCCTAACCATTGTAAGTACTTTGGAATTTAACTGGTGATTTTACATGACATTGTAAATATTCTTTAAATAACAGAAGTTATGACAAGCTTTACCACAAGAATAAACACTCTGACTTTATAGTGTGTAATATCTGTTTTTATTGGTTTATAGAGATGATAATATCTTAAACATCTTTATTCCAGTATATGAAGGTGCCATCATTTTTGAGAAACTCCATTATAGTTTGTTTATGTAGATATATGGTTTTCTGTATGAAATATCACCCAAACAGAATGGAGGGAAAATCTTCTAGACTCTCGTGCTAAAGTAGCGCCACCAACCTGGTTAGAGTTCTGTTGTTTTGTTTTCTGTTCATAGTCTCAAATTATTTTCCCTCCTGTTTTGCCTGCATGATGACATTATGATTCCCAAGGAAACTGTGACATGTTCGTACTGTTGAAATCATCCTGAGTGCCGCTACGTTGTCTGCAACTTAACTGCTTGCTGCTAAGGTGATCGGTAACTGTAATTTGAATCCCTGAATATTCCAATCACTAAATACAATGTCTTCCTGGTTTCGTACTGTTGTACCTGATGAAAACTACTAAGACTCTGCGCCGTTGACTCCAACTGATTAATCCATCACGAAGTTTTGCAAGTAAGTTATTTTCTCTTGCTCAGGATGGCTATTCTGATTTATCCACTGCAAGAAGCTTGTTACGAGGTCAGGATGCTTCCCATGGACGTACGGAGGTTTTGCTGCCTCTGTGCCTGTGATGCAGGCTATTTATCAGCCTGACTGTGAATTAACTTCCCTTTACATGTTCCATTACCTCAGTATGTTGTGCATTGAGTCAAGCATTTATCTTTATACTGTTTTATATATTCTAGTTAGTGCTCTAGGCACATAATTTTAAATGTGTTTTCTGATCACTAAATACAATGACTTCCTGGTTTCGTACTGTTGTACCTGATGACATCCGCTAAGACTCTGTGCAGTTGACTGCAACTGATTAATCCATCACAAAGTTTTGCAAGTAGGTTATTTTCTCTCGCTCAGGATGGCTATTCTGATTTATCCACTGCAAGAAGCTTGTTACAAGGTCAGGAAACCTTCCACGGACGTGCGGAGGCTTTGCTGCCTCTGTGCCTGTGAAGCAGGCTATTTATCTGTCTGACTCTGATTTAACTTCTCTTTACATATTCCATTACCTCAGTATGTCGTGCATTGAGTCAAGCATTCATGTTTATATTGTTTCATATATTCTAGTTAGCGCTCTAGGCGCATAATTTTAAATGTGTTTTATTTTATTATTATCTGTTTCACACTGAACCTGGGATAGTGATTAACTAACTAGGGGTCCGTTATTTGCTGTTGATCCTTCATTATAAACAAATAATAAGTCTTTTATTCAAGTTTAGGAATTTATATGTCACTTGTACTATTTGAATTTATATTTTTTAGACATAGTTGCTAAGGGCTATATGATGCCTTTGTTATAAGTTCTAATGTGTATGATTCAAACACCTGAATGATAAATTTATATATAATAGAATATAAGAACAACATGATACATAAAGAGGCTCTCATTTATTTTTATAATAACATGCTATATATTTTATTAATTTCTGAATGGATTTTAGATGTCACGTGATGTCATTTTTATAGTAGGACTTTAGACTAGTTTGGTTAGTATTCTTACTATTTAGACACCACATTTACTAGAGCCTTACTAATTAATTTAATCTAAGTGAAGAAGATTAATTAGTGTTAACTGTTTAGATATATTATTAACATAAAAATATTACAATTTTATATTTAACTGACAATACTCCATTTCATTAAACTACATATATTTTTAAGGTTTATGACATACATTTAACCTTTTTTCATATACATTTATGATTATCAGTGTTTAGCCATATTATTGTTTTATTAACTATATTTATGTTCCACTATATCTCCTTACAAATTCATATCATAATGCTGTTTTAGCATGGTTTATTTACATTCATTACAATCATATTTACCTGTATAGGAGCTTGTGAATATACAGATGAATAGGGAATGTGTATGCCGGGCATTTTGTGTTTTGATAGATTTGTAAATATGTTTAGTTTTGATAACTTGTTTATAGTCCTTTTTAGGACTTTACATAATTTTCTTTTTTTTATTTTGATGTTAAGGGTGACCATGTACTTACTTCTTTTGTATAGACTTTTTTGTCTTCCTTCTTTTGTTAGGTTAAGGTGGATAGGCACTGGGTTAGGGAAGAAGGAAGAAAATGAGACTACAATGAATCCTATACTGAAACTTATCTGTACTCAGAATAATCATTTTAACAAAATTAAGTTATGTTTGTTCCTTTCTTTCATCTTCTCTTTATTTATAAATTTATTTAGTTTATTCCATCAATATTAATGGACCTTAGATTGACGTATGGTTAATCTGTTAACAATAGATTCCTGGAATGTAAGAGGGATCCAAAATAAAGACAAGAAATCTTTATTGTTTCATTTAATCTATAAATCTCAAGCTCATATATGTTTTTTCAAGAAACACATATACCTAGAGATGATTGGTACAAGAATAAAAATAAAAAATGGATCAAAAAAATAATAGCCTCGGGGGATACCTCTAATTCCAGGGGGGTGGCTATTATAATTAAACAAAAATTTCAGGGGATTATTATTGAAGAAAAATATGACAAGGAGGGTAGATGGTGCTACTTTACTTCTAATATATACAATCTTGATAAACCACTTTTGGTTCTAAATTTATACGGTCCTTGTAACCATCAGCATTTGTTTATTTTACAAATATATAATATCCTCTCTTATTACAAAGATCATTATGTTATAGTGGGCAGAGACTGGAATGCTGTAATTAACCCTGACATTGATCGAACTAGTTCTTCCTCTTCATATAATTACCAAGCATCTTCTGCTCTTGAAGATTTAATAATGGATTATAACCTTATAGACCCTTTACAATACATTAAATACTCAAAGAAAATATATATATATACACTTATTATTCAAAATGTTATAATTCTTGGTCAAGGTTAGATTTCTTTCTCTTATCTAATTCTCTTACACAATCAGTTTTGGATTTTATTATTGAGCCCAGATTTCTTTTGGATCATTCTAGAATTTTATTAAAATTGAATCTCGAGTTTAAATTTGCTTATGCATTCAAACGGAACTGTTGGACTTTGAATAACAACTTGCTCTCTAATAAAGAAGTTAGTAAACTGTGTATAGAAATAATTCAAGAGGTGGAAAACAACTTAGACTCAACAGTTATTCCCTATGATATTCAATGGGCGGCGTGTAAGGCAAGGTTAAGGGGTATGTTTATTGGTAAGGCCTCATACCTTAAAAAACAATTCAATAATAAAGAAAGATTGTTAAAACTAAGAATTCAGTCTCTTGAGAATCAATATAGATTAAATTCTGATCCTGATGTCTATAAACAAATTATAAATTCTCAAAAAGATCTGATTTTATTACATCAAAATAATCTTTCAATACAGGAACAAAGATTATTAGTTACCTACTCTGAATGGGCTCAAGTACCTTCGAAAACCCTAGCTAGAATAATTAAAAATAATTTTGATAGGCCCAAAATATCACCCATACAATTCAAAAATAAATTATACAACACGGACAAGGAAATTATGCAACTCTTCACATTACTATATACTGATCTTTATTCCAAATCTTCTAATTTATTAGTAAATTGTCATATAAACAGTTTTCTTAGTTGAAAAACAGCAAGATGTAGTCGTCGATGCCAATGAGGAGATGAAAGCCACCCCGAAACTGTAAATATATACTTATAATGTCCAAACAACGTAACGGAAAGCCACCACACGAACTTTGCAGCAAACACTTCTTTATTGACCTAGGTTTCGTCCTTACGAACTTCTTCAGAATACATAATGCTGTTTCAACACACCATATTTATACCATGTCACATATTGAATAATTGTTTAATTGGTATCCTTAATTTACCACAATGAACTTTTTTAAAAAGGAAATGACTCTGTTAAAAATCATTGTGTATCAATGAAGGGCATAATGCATTCCCGATTCAAGTACCTATACTCCATTGAAATTATATTATATGCACTTGTACACTTTAAAAACTGCTAAATAATTATACATTTAATCAATTTATACTTAAAATAAATATAAAATATTTTATTATGATGTATACAAATGTTTTGAACCCTTTGTAAAATGTAACATATGCAATATATATATGATATATTTATATTTTAATAATAAACATACCTATCTCAATCATCCAACTATGATGTATAAATTATTAAATATTAAATATTCAACTGATGATGTGGGTATATAAATTTCTTTACCATTGTAAATATTATAATAAGCAAATGATATATTGTATTATGTTATTGTATATAACAATATATGTTATAGTCCAAATGTTATTAACCAATTTTCAAGTATTTCTTCACTTGTAGTTTAATATATTGCACTCAATTGATAATTATATATGTACATTAACAATCTTATAAAGTAAAAAATACATTAATAAGAAATAAAAATAAAAATAAAAATATGTATACAATGAAAATTGTGTTTGAAAAATGTGTGTATCTATACATGTACATTGACGTATATATGTACATATATTTTTATATTATTGTATATATTACCAAATTTTATTTTTTGTTTTTTGTATTTTCTTAGTTCTATAACATTTCCTACTTTGAATGAAAATCAGCAAAGTATTCTTTCGGCCCCATTAAGTCTTCTTGAAATATCTGAATCAATTGATAGACTCAAACTTGGTAAGTCCCCAGGTCCTGATGGTTTTACTTCTGAATTCTTTAAATTATTTAAGTCAGTAATTGCACCCTTCCTTCTTAAAGTTTATAACTACATAAAAATAAATGACATTTCGGATCTTTATTGGAACACCTCAAAAACTATTCTAATTTTAAAAAACAACAAAGATAAAACAGACCCTCATAATTATAGACCCATCTCATTAATTAATTTAGATATCAAGATTTTATCCTCTATTCTTGCCAACAGATTGAAGAAGGTTCTATCATCAATAATTTCCCCACAACAAGCAGGTTTTATGTCTCACAGACATGTATGGGATAACACTCTCTCTTTGGAATCCATTATTCATCTTACAAAAAATGACAACAACCCAATATATGCATTAATTCTTGATGCATCGAAGGCATTTGATAGAGTGAGTTGGGATTTCTTCTTTCAAACAATGTCCTGCTTTAATTTTTCCATCACATATATTAATTTTATCAAAACCCTTTACAAAGAATCCTTTACCAAATTGTATATTAACGGATCCACATCACATTCTATAAAGATTACTAGTGGCACGAGACAGGGATGCCCCTTATTTCCCTTTCTTTTTAATCTATACTTAGAACCATTACTTTTATACTTAGCACAAAACACATTTCATAGGATTCCTAGGATTTTAAACAATAATTTACTTTTCTCTGCTTTTGCTGATGATTTAGTTATATACTTTCAAACTCCTATTACAGATCTTAAAAAAATAATTAATTCCATTGATACATTTTCTCTAGTGTCGGACTATCACATTAATTCCCAAAAGACTTATATATTCCCTGTAAACCATCTGGCACATAAACCATATTTATTTCCAGTCTCCTATTTTCATATTACTTTTGGGGTTAAATATCTGGGTATACATATAGATCATAATAATCTGTCTTCATTTCAAAATAATTTACTTAAAATATGGACATCAATAATGTTAGACATGCGTAGATGGGAACTTCTCAACTTATCACTTCTTTCCAAAGCTGCAATTATTAAAATGAATATTCTTCCCAAATTTCTTTATCAATTCAACTCTTCTGATCAAATCATTCCTAAATCTTTTTTCGATAAAGTTAACATAGAACTAGCTAAATTTTTGTGGTTCCCTAAAACAGTTAGGATTTCTTACTCTAAATTATCAACTTCTAAAGATAGGGGTGGTTTAGGTTTACCAAATTTGTATTTCTATTATTTAATTATTTCGGCTAGCAAACTACTGTCCATTTCTAAACTGAATATCATTCATTATAATCAATGTCCAATTTGGATGAAGTTATGGCATCAGTATATTTTATCCAAAAACATAAACCCTGTTGCCATTCCATTTATCTCCTTAGATATTTTGAATTCACTTAAAATCTCAAACTTTCTAAAACATAAGATCAAAGCATTTCAGGACTTATTAAAACTTATTAAATTTGATAATATTCTTCATCTAATACAACCACTTCATCTGAACCCTAACTTAAAGTTAGATAATGCACCATTTAATTTAACTAAATATCCCCTTATAAAGAATATGAATGTTTGGGATCTTTTGAAACACAAAGATTTGTCTTGGCAAATCTTCGAGCTACACTGAAAGTCAATTGTAAATATACTATAATTCTCAAGGCCAGTTAAGAGATGTAATTATGGCTAATTGTGCTTATATAATCCCAAGGGAGCAAGATTTTAATAATATTGATATGGTAATTAGAACATTATTATTACCTGAGAAAAGGTTATCAAAATCTTATAATTTGATAAACAAATTAATTCAAGACTCATTATGTCTCTTTTCTAACTTCTGGGACAAACATAATCCTCAATTAAAAGAGAAACAAAAACTCTTGGCCATTAGAAATACTTTGGAACACTCCCCTTTCAAGAAATTGTTCTATACTCAGTTGATGATAAATAATAATGCTTATCATACTCCCTCCAAACTTAATAAATTTGATGCAAATAACTCTCCTTCCTGCCCTTGTTGCTTCTCTCCTAATGCTGACCTCTTACATATTTTTGGCATTGCCAATTCTCTCATAAACTTTGGACCTCCTTGAAAGTAAGGTTACAGAAAATGGGGTATCACAAGTCAACTCTTTCCTGGGAGACTGCAATTCTACACATACCTAAGATACATCTGTCTAAACCAGATACACATGTACTCATATTTATCTGTTCTCTTATAAAACTTTACATTTCCAGAAATTGGCTTGACCGTACTAAATTGAATTGGAATGCCTTTAGAACAATGGCATACTTGTACGTTTCAGCACAAAAAAACTATGTTGAAAAGTCCTAAAAAATGGCTTTAAATAATAAAGTTTTAGAAAAGGTCCTTTCTATTATTAATTATGAATATTAGATTATAAACTTTTATCTTTTGTACAGTGTGGGATTTATTTATTTTTCTACTTTATTTTCTCATATGATTGTGGTCTCATTCTATCATTTGTATCCTGGTTACCATTTGTATATATTGTATATAAAGTTTGTTTTTGTGTTGTTGTTTTTGATTTTTTTTTCACTTTCATGAGTTGAAATGTGCTTTTACAATGTTGTATAACTTAAATCAACACCTAATTGACTATATATACAATGTTTGTTGGTTGATGTCTTGTTATATTCCATAATTTAATAAAAGATTTTTGAGAAAAAAAAAAGTTTGCTGATGTTTCACTGCATGTGATTATAAAAGATCTGAATAATTTAGATAACAAAAAGTGTCCTTCCAAATATAAAATGTTCAACAGAAATCAAAGGGTTTGACTGACAAACTGATGAACTTTAAAAGGAGAAACAAGACTTAGCTAAACTGTTACTAGAGAAAGATGAAGCAACAAGAAATGTTCATAGACTGCATAAACTCAAATATACATGCTGTTA
Source organism: Protopterus annectens (assembly GCF_019279795.1). Taxonomy (NCBI): domain Eukaryota; kingdom Metazoa; phylum Chordata; order Ceratodontiformes; family Protopteridae; genus Protopterus; species Protopterus annectens. The sequence continues at coordinate 1,142,498,670 of NC_056730.1, forward strand.
GGTTGAGCACTTGTCTGTGAACTGTCCCAGACTTTGTGATGTTTTAAGTACTCTGCAGCACATGTAGACCAATACTGATATTAAGCATAACATGTAAATTCTATAAAAAATAGGCCCCATGTGAAATGGGCGGAGCTGGGAGAATTGAAAAAAGCTGTGAACAGGGAAAAATAAAAGAGAATGATACCTTATAGGGTAAAAAATATAAAACACTGTCAGAATCCCTAGGGCAATACTCTTGCCAGTCAAGGCTCAGGGACCCAAATCAGGGGATTTCATGAAAGCTCATATGGCAGTGGTGAACAGAGGACTGAGAAAAACAGTCATTTTTGAAGATTAATGCATATTTGTCCCAATAACAAGGTTATCCATGGAAGATATTAAATAATGGGAACTTAGGGAGAAGGAATCTGGCCCAGGACAGAAGTGATCCTCTGTTGGCAAATCTTAGTATGTTCTGGGCCAATGTTATCACTCATCTGATAACCTCTGCATCTGAGCTGGAGGACCACATGGCATGGGAAAGTGAAATGGTTAAAGCTGCAGGTAGAAAGTCCTAAGGTACCAGATTCAAATAGAGTCAGGGTGGAACATGCAGCCAAAATTGAACTGAAAATCACACATAGACAAAACTAATTTCCATCATTAATTCTCTGCAGCACTGGGGCACTGTAGGATATAATTTTATGACTGGCATGAGGAAGGGGTCTTCATTAGGGAGGCTGTTGAAGACAGCTGGAGTATGGCATTAAGGTAAGAGGCATATAGAGCAGAAGATGTGTCCACCTGATTGAATTTTAATCTGAGTGAAGAACAAATGAGAAGTGTTTGGAGAAGGAAGTCCAGTAATCTACCAGTGTAGTACCACGCAGGATGTGCAGTAGCAAAGCCCACCCCAAACACACCTCCAGCTATGTGGAGGTAGCAGTAGCATGATTATTCAACAGTGTGCAGAATGCAATGTAATTAATATTCAGCATCTGTGCCAAAAGCAACCCAATGTTTTATTGTAGACATTCAGTACCAAAAAATTAAATGTTGTATTAGGGACATAAAACTAAACTGCGTGTTGTACATCACATTTCAGTCAGTCAATCGGGCAGAGTTCACACAGCCAAACTGTTTCTCTAAACGATACTGCTACATTTTAATGGCTGAAAATGTTTCCCGAAGATGCTAGCATCACTGTTGCACAGCACTTGTTCAGTGCTTAACTGGTCACCTGGCCTTAAGGTATCCAAATCTGAAAAGAAGCGGGGGGTGTGGGGGGGTGCAGGGTGGCTTGCCCCTCTGAAAAAGGAGAAAAAGTAATAATTTCTATGAGGATGAAGTTCGTTGTGTGCGTGAATATTTAGCAGTTTACATGACGTGACATATGAATTAGCATGCCTGTCAGTCTTTCACGATATCCCCACCCATTTGGCGTGTCAATCACTGACGGCACACCCAAAGCTGTGCAGAACAAAGTGCGAGGTACTACACTGGTAGATTACTGGAAGTGCTACTGTGAATAATCTGTTATGTGTAGCCTGGAGAGATAAACAGCACAAATATAAAGTTACCTAGGAAGTCCTGTGAGCTGTATATACATGAAAATTAACATGGTTAGACTGCTTTATATGCAAAATTGTAAACCAGGTATTGTAACCTTCAAATGTATTTGTTTTGTGTGAAAATTCTGTATGAGATGCATCAAAATTTTATTTTTATGTCTGCAATAATGGAATGTATTTTCACTGTAAATTGAAATGGGTTTTATCTGAAGAAAAAACAAATGTTAAAGGAATGTGGTTAAAACGCATCTCTTGCTTAAACTAATTACACTCATCATGCCATGATCATATGAACAATATGGTTAATTTCAAGTAGATTCACATTGTACCATAGCTGCTCATATTCTATAACAAACATGCAAAAGTGTAGAACTATATAAAGAATTGCATGAAATTTATTTTTATGAGAGCTATAATATCTTTTTTTCTGCATATAAGGTTGCAACATTGAAGTACAGTGAATACTTGTTTAATCATTTCCAAGGTACTGTAAATCTGGAGCGATATAGAATATGGAAGGATTATTTATTTAACCTTTGTTAACTAGGTTAGCCCCACTAAGCTAGTGACCTCTTTTCAGGGGATACCCGAGGTGGCATTTATTCTCTTAGAGGAAATTTGGTAAGAGCATCAAGGAATTTCCCCCTACTCTTTTTGATAGGTGCCATGGGATCTTTTACATCCACCTAACCTACCATCCACTCAAGCAGGGGAATACTCAGTTTAACATCTCATCTGAAAGACAACACACTCAGGAGTGTAGCAACCCCCTTATACTGCACTACAGTGTAAGCAATCCAACTACCTGGTTTGAGAATAGATCCCACAGCCTTCTGCACCAAAGGTGAGTGTGTTACCTGTTGCACAACAGACAGAAGGTTTGATCAGTAGCACAGCAAGTCTGAGGTAAACAGGACTTGTGCCCTGGGCACAAGGTGATAGAAGGTGCAACCCTAAGTGCTATTCCTGCATTCTTATTTCTGTACTGGAATTTTTGAATTAACATTTTGTACTTGAGAGTATGCCAGAATACCTGGGGGAAACTCACACAGACATGGGAGAAAACATGCAAACTCCATGCAGACAGTAAGTGTATGTCAAACTAGGCCCTAGGAGCTTGAATCTGTGAGGCAGATTACTCACTGTTGAGCTATGATGCTGCCTAGTATTAACAGTATGTCAAAGATGACTGATTTAGTCCAATTTAAACCAGGACGTGGGGTTATTCTCATTGTTGTTGAGGTTAAAAACTACTTTGGATAACATCTTTGATTATCGTCATAAAGTGTGGTTTATAGTCAGATTAATAATCTTTTAAGAACTCCGTCAATTCTTTCAGTCATCCCTGAAGTTTTTAAATGGTGGGAACTGCAAAGTACCCAACAGGTTATGCTCTTTTCTGCCCACTGGTATATCATTTTCCCTTTGAAGTGCGATGCTTGTTCACTATGAATTTTATTTGAATATCCATATGTTTCAGCCTGCTGGTTCAATCCATTTAGTATTGCAGTCTGGTCAGCTTTTGTTGTTGGATATGTTTATGAAGCTTCCACTGAATGTGTCTATGTGTGTTAAGACATACATATATTCTTTCTTTTGAGAGGCAAGGATTCAACAAAGTCACCTTGCTCTATTATGCCTGGTTTGGTTTTCCTCCCTGCTCTCCAAAATGGCTTAGCTACCAAGGTCATACTGACTTCCCTTCCCACAGCATATTCATGAACAACAGTACTTACTTGGCCTGGGTTCTCTAAAATCCTTAACATTCAAGCTAATTGCCCAATATAAGTTGGTCAATTGGTGTGAGACTGAGACAATGATTAAGAGATAGATATGACTGTAATGAAAGGAGATACTGCCAGCCCAGCTACCTGGAATTTTATTTTAACCTTTCAGAGTTCTGCATTGTCTTAATTTTGCCTGACTGAATTATTTTATATATTTTCTGGCATTGTTTTCTATTTCTCATCTGTCCTGAAATTGTTTTTCCCTGATTCCCACCATATTCTTGTGGTGTCGTTATAGTTGGTGGCTTTGCAGTTGACCGCCCCTACTGTAAATTTGATCTGGGACACCCCTCCCAGTCTAGTGTTCACTCTACTTAATACAAAGAAAACATTTGAGAAGGCCAACTCACTTAGGATCTTATCCTTGAATTATCTTCTGCTCCTCCTTCCTTTCTCCTTGCACTTTACTAACAAAAAAAATTGCACTTTACTCATCTGCTTTTACTGTATTTGTGTTTCTTTCTACTTTATTACTTTATTTTGCTTTTGCCTCTTCTTAAAAGTACTCAATTGTATTTATTCTGCTGCATTTATTACTACTTGGTAGTAGCTTGATTAAATTGTAACTGTCATTCTAAGCCTTTTGGTTTAAGCACTTGGGCTTCAGACCAGTTGCTTTACATTAAGAAGATTTGTGGTCTGCACTGTTGTGGAAAGACAGGTAGCTTACATCCTTCTAAGTTGGGAATTGCTGATTGAAGGCTCATTGTCTGTTATTCTAAAAGTGTATTAGTTCTGGTTTAAGCACTTGGGCTTCAGGCCAGATATTTTACATTAAGAAGGTTTCTGGTCTGGACTCTTGTGGGAGGAGAGGCTAGATTCTGCCCTTCTGAGCTGGACATTTCTGGTTAAAGGCTTATTGTGCCTGCTTATTTTAACTGTTTCTTTCTGAAATTGGTGTGCCTTATTTGCTGTAGCATAGACTAGATTCAGGCCTGCTGAATCTAGCTTTGTTTGTATAACATGAGCACTAATCCAGGCCATCTTTTTTGGAGAAGGTTCCCCTGCACCTTAGTGGCAGGAGTGTGCAGTTAGAACTTGTCTCATTGAAGACTGCTGGAACAGGCATCAGTGTTGAGCTTTTTTACTGGTTAATTGGGTAATTTGTTTAAATCAGTTTGCTCATCTTCTATTGCTATATAAAAATGCACTTTATTCATCTGTTTTTACTGTATTTGTGCTTCTTCCTACTTTATTATTTTATTTTGCTTTTGCTGCCTGTTCTTAAAAGTACTTAATTGCATTTATTCTGCTGCATTTCTTACTGCTTGTTAGTAGCCTGATAAAATTGTAACTGCTATTCTAAGCCTTTGGTTTAAGCACTTGGGCTTCAGACCAGTTGTTTTACATTAAGAAGGTTTGTGGTCTATACTGTTGTCGCAGTACAGGTAGCTTACATCCTTCTAAGTTGGTAATTGCTGATTGAAGGTTTACTGTCTGTTATTCTAAAAGTGTATTAGTTCTGGTTTAAGCACTTGGGCTTTAGACCAGTTATTTTACATTAAGAAGGTGTGGTCTGCACTCTTGTGGAAGGAGAGGGTAGATTCTGTCCTTCTGAGCTGGGAATTTCTGGTTAAAGGCGTATTGTGCCTGCTTTCTGAAATTGGTATGCCTTGTTTGCTGTAGCATAGACTAGATTTAGACCTGCCGAATCTAGCTTTGTTTGTATAACTTGAGCACTAATCCATGCCAACTTTTTTGGAGAAGATTCCCCTGCACCCTAGTGGCAGGGGTGTGCAGTTAGAACTTGTCTGATTGAAGACTGCTGGAAAGGGGCTCAGTTTTTAGCTTTTTATTGGTTAATTTGTTTAAATCAGTTTGCTCATTTCCTACTGTTATATTAAAAACATACACTTTATGCATCACTGCTTAGCTAGGGTTAAACTATTCCAGGCGCCATAAAGTCTGCTCTTCAAATTTTCCCTTAGAACTAGCCAGTTTTTTAGTTTTAGCACTCAAATCTGTTTCTTTGAGCTCAGCACTTGCTCAGAACTCATTGTAAGCACCAAATAAGCTACAAATTACTACAGCACTCAACTTTCCTCACTTGTCTAGAAGAAAACAGTTTTTAGTACTCAATAAATAAGCACCTAGCCAGGCATGTCTAAGGGTCAGCTCCCAGTGTTTTCTCCTGTCTACTTGATGAGTCTGGGCATCTTGCAGCAATGCAGCAATTGCCTCATGTACACAGACAACCCTCTCCTCCTACCACCCAACAATACAACCTGTGAGAGATGCACTTATATAGCCAAACTGGAAGCAAAGCTCTCTTCACCCAAGACTTGGCTAGACAGTCAAGAGGAGAAGGTAAACATTTGCACCACACCACACTCATCACATAGTCCATCAAAACCTACACCACCAAAGTAGACACATAGAAACACGAAACACGCACCTAAACCAACAGAGATCTCCAAAACAGAAAAGCAAGCAACCTCCACCCCCAACACAACCCAAATGACACATAGCCCACAAACTCAGTGTGCCACTCAACCACAGCCCATAAGGCATAACAACATACCCAGCACTCTAGTCATAGGTGACTCTATGATCAAGCACACTGATGTTCCACTCACCAGGCTAAGCAAGGAGAAAGTTACTGTCAAATGCCTGTCGGGTGCCAGGAACCATCACATAATGCACGCACACAGTTCACTCCACAACAAGTACAAATATGACTCTGTCATTGTCCATGTTTATTTATTTATTTTATTTATTTTACATTTGTTAACCGGGATGGTCCAACTGGATACATGTCCTTTTTCAGCGGAGGCCCGAGGAGAAAAGCTCCAACAGAGTTACACTGATAATTAGGTACAGTAAATGAGCTGAAAGAACTTAACAAAAACATAGGCTATTTACATACAAGTACAAGACTGCCATTACTATTTCTGAGATTACTACAAATGTAACATTAATAACATATTAGCAAGGACGGTAGGCAGTATAATGACATAGAGTTAGACAGGATGCATATTTCTTTATCACAGTATACAAAGTACTTATCATCTTAGCTAGTTGTTTATGTTTTAGTTAATGGCACAGAGCTAGTCTGGGTTTGAGCAAGGACATAGCCAGTGTGACTTGAAGTGGAGTTTTAGACTATTTTTGAATTGACTTAGAGAAGTTGCAAGCGTGATGTTATTTGGGAGAGAGTTCCATATTTTAACAGTGGTGTTGGCAAATAGCGCGTCACCACCTAGGTTGAGAGATTTAGTTGTTTGGACAAGGAGTCTGTTTGCTGAGCGAAGGCAGCTTAGATTGGAGTAGGGAGTCATTAAGTTTTTAGTGCTGGGGTATTCTCAGGTTGTTTAAGGATTTTGAAGGCCTCTATGAGTTGGGACTGGTGAAGAAGGTGTGGGAATTCTATCCATCCAAGCTTTTTCAGGTTAGTACAGTGGTGTGTTCTGTAGAGTAGGCCTGTAACGAACCTGGCAATGTGATTATAGCAGGATGAGAGCTTGGCCAGATCAGATTTGTTAAGGTGAGTGAGGACAGGAGAGGCATATAGTAGGGTAGAGAGAAGGTGTGAACGGGCTGTGGCTGCCCTGGCATTCGGGGTAAGGAAGGCTATAATTCTATATAGGGTCCCAAGTTTCTTGTTGACTGACTTAATGGCTTGGTTGATATGTATATCAAATCTGAGTTTATTGTCAATGTTTACCCCTAATAGCTTTGTATAGGTGTCTGGGGAGATGATAGTCCCATTATTGGATTTTATAGTGAAGTTTTCAGTCGGAGATCTATTGGTTGGGTAGAAGAGAAGTAACTTGGTTTTGTTTGGATTTAAGATCAGGAGATGGTTGGCAAGCCAGTTTTCGACTTTGGTGAAGCTATGTTGGGTGGTAGTTAGTAGATTTGCAAGAGAGGCATTGGAACATATTATAGTCGAGTCATCTGCATATTGAATGCAGGTGGCTTCAGGGATGACTGTTTGGATGTCGTTTATGAAGACTGAAAAGAGGAGAGGTCCTAATATGGAACCTTGAGGAACTCCTATGGTATTTGGTAGTAGGCAGGAGAGCTTGTTTTGCCACATTATTGCTTGTTGTCTCCCAGTGAGGTAAGCTTGAAACCAGTCAAGGGCTGGAGTATCTAGATACAGGGTTTTTAAAGTATATAGAAGTAACTGATGGTTTACCATATCGAAGGCTTTCGATAGGTCCAGGAAGAGAGCGGATATTTTTTTATTATTCCGGTTAAGATTAATGCTTTCAGTAAAAGAGAGGAGGGCAGTGGTTGTACTATGATGGGGTCTGAATCCATGTTGAGAGTCTGTGAGTAGTTTATTTTGGGTTAGATAGAGCATTAGTTGGTTGTGCATGCACTTTTCCATAATTTTGGCAAGTGGTGATAGTATGGCTATAGGTCTATAGTTGGATTATTCTGTGGATGAACCTCCTTTGTGGAGTGGAATAACATAGGATATTTTCCAAATTGAGGGGATTGAGGCCTCGGTTATGGTTCTGTTAATTAGGATTGAGATAGGGTAGGCTACGACATCTGCAGCAATTTGCAGGTATTCAGCCGGCAGAAGATCAGCTGAAAGGGTGGGTTGGCTTCAGTTTTTTCAAAAGGGATCTGATAAAGGATGTGGACACTGGCTGGAAGTTAAAAGAGAGTGGTGAGTCGGGTATAGTGTTTATAGAAGTGTGGGGAGGAGAAAGTTGGTTAGCTAATGACTGGATGGTTTCTGTGAAGAAAGTATTGAATGAATTGGCTATATCTTCTTGGCTCTTGTCAGATAATGTTCCTGGGGTCGGAGTAGTGGATTTGCCTGGTTGGAGAAGTTTATTTATGCCTGCCCAGTACTTTTGAGGGTTATTCTGATGTTTATGTTGCAGATTGTAGAAGTAATTTTTCTTATCTAGTATGATGGCTTTTTTAGTCTCATTTCTAAGTTGTTGGAATTTGATACGATCTAGGGGTAGTCTGGTGTGAATGGCCTGAGACATGCCTCCCTGGACTACATGAAAAGAGACATGGAGGAGCTGTCCGATCTTGTAGCCCAGACAGGTATGACCCAAGCCCTGAGTAGCATCTTGCCATCACCCAGAATGATACCACAGTACAAGGACAAAATGATTGACTTCAACAATTGGCTAAGCATCTGGTGTCATTCTAAGGGGATCCAGTATCTGTCTGCCTGGGATGACATGATTGCCAGACCATGATGCTTTGCAAGAGATGGCTCGCACCTGTCACTCTTGGGATTCCGGAAACTGGCTAAGGCTCTTGTTACCCAGATAGTGCCTTTTTTAGGCAAGGTTCAAATGACAAATTCACCACCGTAACAGGTATAAGCAAGCAAAATTTGAGGGTAATACTACTCAATGCTAGAAGTCTAAACCTCAAAATGCACTCACTCGAGGCACTCCTTAAAATGGAGAACATCGACATTTGTGTAGAGACAGAGACCTGGTTCAGGGCTACAGAGAGCAACCCTGCATTACCAGGCTATAATTCATACCACACCTTTCAGCCACCTAACCTGGACCAAAACACTAAAGGCGGAGGCGTGTCCATATTCATTACGGATATCCGTAATGTATCCAGGCAAGTTGCTCAGCATAATGCATCTGAGATTATCCATGTATAACTAACTCTGGGCAAGACCGCAATCCAAATTGCAGCTTGCTACAGATCCCACACTATGCCCCAGGATTCCCACTCCTCATTTCCTGATACACTGGAAAATATTAGGGTACAACCCAACACCCTAATAATGGGCCTTTTCAACTACCCCACCATTAACTGGGAATACTACACATGTACCAACTCTTTTGCTCAACGTTTTCTGGAATTCATAAATTCCAATGCCTTGGATCAACTTATCCACACCCCCACCAGGGGCAGCAATATCCTAGACCTGGTCATTACCAATATGGGAACTAGTGTTCCACACCAGAGGTCAATTCCTCATTGGTCATCTCTGACCACAAGCTAATCACCCTAGACATTCACATCCCGCCCCACTGCCCCATTTGGGGAACCACTGTAAAATAATTCTCCAAAGCCAACTTCATGCTTCTTAAGACAGAAGTGGCAAAATTCATGAAACCCATGCAGATGGACAATAAAGGTACGACTACTGAATCTTACACAAATGCACTTTATAAGTGCTTACACGAGTGCATGGATCATGCTATCCCTAACATAACCAAGATCCTATCCTCCAGAAAAAGGAAACCAATCTGGTGGTCTCCTGCCATAAACAAACTCTACAACAGAAGAAAGAAACTGTTGCAAAAAAGAGTAAAATCCCATGATTGCAGGAACTCCCTGATCAGCCTCAGTAAGAAGCTGAGATTCCTCATAAAATCCTCCAAAGCTAGTTACGAAAACAAAATCGCCAATGATTCTAAAGACAACCACAAAGCATTCTATAACTATGTTAAGAATCTCAATGGCAACACTCAGATCTGCTCTGAGTTACAGCACAATGGCACTAAATATACAGAACCAACTGATATTGTCAACAACCTGGAAGATAGGTTCAGTGCTAAGTTTACCCGCCTGCCACCATGGATCCTGGGAACTACCGCCCCATTATCCTGATGAGCCTGGTTTGCAAGGCCATGGAACTTATAAACAATGACATTGTTAATCTCTAATCTCTAGACCCCACCCAGTTTGGGTTTGTAAAAGGCAGATCATGTCTGCTAAACCTGATAGACTTCTTTGAAGCAGTCACCAAAGCCGTAGATGAGGGTAAGGTGATTCACACAGCCTATCTAGATCTCACCAAGGCTTTCAACACCATCCCCCACTCTGTAATTATAGATAAACTTACTAAACTAAATATAAATCCCTATGTCACAAGATGGGTTGCCAACAGGCTCACTGACAGAACCCACACTGTGAAAGTAGCAGACTCAAAATCCAACTTCAGACCAGTGACAAGTGGAATACCACAGGGTTCAGTCCTGGGTCCTCTCCTGTGTGGTTTCTACTTCTCAGACGTACAGGCTAACACAGAAGGTCTTTGGCTAATGAAGTTCGCAGATGACTGCAAACTAGGAGCCATAATCGAAACTCCTAACTATGTGGACATCCAACAAAAGGGCCTCCCTGAGACAGATGTCTGGTCTGAAAGCCAAGGCCTCATGCCCAATGCCAAAAAGTGCATTGTCATCCCCTTTGTTAAAAACTCTGTATCCATGAACTACCACACAGGTGGTAGTCTACTTAACACCAAAAGTATGATAAGAGACTTTGGGACACAGGTGGACAGTAGTCTCTCCTTTGATAATCACATCCCCACAGTAGTCAGGAAATCCTTCTACGTGGCACACCTCATCACAAAAGGTTTCTCATCCAGGAAAAAAAGAGGTCATTGTTCCCCTTTACTCATCACTCATTAGCCCCATTATAGAGTACAATGCCCCTTTTGGTATGTACCTCACAAGACATCTACAACAAATGGAAAGGCCACAGAAATACCTCACAAAGAGGATTACTGGCCTCAAACAGATGCCCTACCCAGACTGTCTCAAAAAACCTCCAGCTTTACTCTGTTGCATATCACCTACTCAGAGGAGATCTCTGCCTAAAATACAAAACTATGTCAATCCCAAAGCTGCTGGACATTCTCCACTTAAAGAAATCCCAATCTCTACAAGCTACACACTCTAGGGACCTACATCTTGTCACGACAATAAACAGAACATGCTGTAGGGATAGATGCCTGTTCCAGAGGCTTCCCATAATCTGGAACAAACTACTTATCTATATCAAACAAAGCTTCTCATTAGCACTCTTCAAGAAAAATCTTGATGACTGGATGGGAAATAGGAAATTCACCCTGGGGATCACTTCTGTGGCTCTGCTTGACATGGGGCATAGGAAAATCATTTTCTTGGGTGGCGAAAGCTAGGGTACCTTTTTGACTAGGCTTAAACAGGCCATAGGGCCGATAGCCTGGTACTTACCTATGAACCTATGAACCTATGAATTATATGTCATTTGTGAATATCAACATGATTCATATAGAAGTGTGACAAAGGAAAATACTGCCAGCACAGCTGTCTGGAATTTTGTAAATGGTTATCTGTCATTTGTGAATTTTAACACACTTCCTGTAAGAAGCTTGTGTTACAACTCTATTAGAACTGGATGTTATGTGTATATCAAACTTGTTTGTACAGATGTAAGTTAAAAGAGTATTTTGTAAAGTACTGAGCTTAAAGATGTATCCACAGTGTGCCCTGCTGGAAGAGAACAGAAATGCACATACGCTATTGTAACTATTTAAATGTATATAGCTTAACAATGGAAAA